>NC_092392.1:57610483-57910483 GCF_030028105.1 Mobula birostris
ACGTGAACTGATCCAGCATGGCTTTGTCCATGGTAGGTTATGCCTAACCAATCTTTAGAGTTTTTTGCGGAAGTTACCATGAAAGTAGTTGAAAGCAAGGCAGTGGATGTTATCTACATGGACTTGAGTAAGGTCTTTGACAAGGTCCCGCATTGGAGGTAGTCAAGAAGGTTCAGTCGTTCAGCATTCAGGATGAGGCAGTAAATTGGATCAGACATTGGCTTTGTGGGAGAAGCCAGAGAGTGGTAGTAGATGGTTGTCTCTCTGACTGGAGGCCTGTGGCTAGTGGAGTGCCACAGGGATCGGTGCTGGGTCCTTTGTTATTTGTCGTCTATATCAACGATCTGGATGATAATGTGGTGAACTGGATCAGCAAATTTGCAGATGACACCAAGATTGGGGGTGTGGTGGACAGTGAGGAAGGCTATCATGGCTTGCGGAGGGATCTGCATCAGCTGGAAAAATGGGGCTAAAATGGCAGATGGAATTTAATGCAGACAAGTACGAGGTGGTGCACTTCAGTAGGACCAACCAGGGTAGATGTTACACAGTGAGGGGAAGGGCACTGAGGAGTGTGGTAGAATACAGGGATCTGGGAATATAGGTCCATAATTCATTGAATGTGATGTCACAGGTAGATAGGGTTTTAAAGAAAGCTTTTAGCACATTGGCCTTCATAAATCCAAGTATTGAATACAGAAAATTAGATATTATGTTGAAGTTGTATAAGATGTTGGTGAGGCCTAATTTGGAGTATTGTGTGCAGTTTTGGTAACCTTCCTACAGGAAAGATGTAAACAAGGTTGAAAGAGTGCAGAGAAAATTTACAAAGACGTTGCCGGGTCAGGAGGACTTAAGTTATAAGGAAAGATTGAATAGGTTAGGACTGTATTCTTTAGAACGTAGAAGACTGAGAGGAGGTTGGATAGAGATATACAAAATTATGAAGGGTATATATACGGTAAATGCAAGTAGGCTTTTTCCACCGAGGTTGGGTGAGTCTACAACTAGAGGTCTTGGGCTAAGGATGAAAGGTGAAATGTTTAAGGGGAACACGAGGGGGGAACTTCTTCACCAGATGGTGGTGAGATGTGGAACGAGCTGCCAGCACAAGTCAAGGACGTGGGGATGAGTTCAACACTTAAGAGAAATTTGGATAGGTACATGGATGAGAGGGGTATGGAGAGCTATGGTCTGGGCGCAGGTCGATGAGACGAGGCGGATTAGATGGGCCGAAGGGCCTGTTTCTGTGCTCTAATGTTCTATGATTCAATGACTCTAAGCAAATGAATCTCAGAGTAGTTTTACTGTCAACTTTAACTTGGAAATATGCTGCCAATGCAGACATCAAATGGGGCAAAAGCTGCATGATGATTATGCCATGCCTTGCTGATAGCAGGCAGATGTTTATCATCTGACCATAAGACCATAAGATATAGGAGCAGAATTAGGCATTTGGTCCATCGAGTCTGCTCCGCCATTTCATTATGGCTGATCCATTTTCCCTCTTAACCTCAATTTCCTGCCTTCCTCCCATATCCCTTCATGCCCTGACTAACCAAGGATTTATCAAACCTCTTCCTTAAATATAGCTAATGACTTAGCCTCCACAGCCACCTGTGGCAACAAATTCCAAACATTCACCACTCTCTGACTAAAGAAATTCCTCCTCATCTCCGTTATAAAAGGACGTCTATCTATTCTGAGGTTGTGTCCTCTGGTCTTAGCATCTGCTTCCTAGGAGCTCCATATTGGATATATATTGGCCACAGCACAGAGAGAAAGTCATCGATTCTTTTACAATAGGACATCGTTCGTGGCTTTCACAATGATGGAGCATTTCCTGGAGTCGCACTTAAGCATTGTTCAGATAATCTCTGTCTGGGCCATAAGTCGCACACCACCAAGTTCAGGAACAGCTATTACCCTACAACCATCAGGCTCCTGAACCGGTGTGGATAACTTCACTCACCCCAACACTGAACTGATTCCACAACCTACAGACTCACTTTCCAGGGCTCCATAGCTCATGTTCTCAGTATTATTTATTTTTTATTTGCAGACTTTGTCTTCTTTTGCACATTAGTTGTTTGTCAATCTAATTTATGTATAATTTTTCATAAATTCTGTAGAATTTCTTTATTTTTCTGTAAACTCCTGAGAGACAATGAATCTCAGGGCACTAAATGGTGACATATAGGTACGTTGATAATAAATTTACTTTGATGTCTACACAATGAATCGTTTCACCTTACTGAATTCCTCAACATTCCAGGAGGAAAGACATTCTCTATGTACCTTTGAACTCCGCTCTGTTCTGCTTTCACATTTTCAGGGCCTTATTATTGGCAGATGTCCATTTAATTCAGCCCCGAGTTCTACCCTCCAGCACTTCGACCTCTAATTCTTTCTCAAACCGTTTCTTAACCATGTGCAATAAAGCAGCCCTGTGTTTATGGTATTTCCCAGGCTTGAAAAGAAGTCTGGCTGTCTCGTTTGATTTTGATAGGGATATAAGGATTAGGAAGTGGGGTAAACCACACAAACCCTCTAGCTATCGCTCCACTCTGATCCTCGATTACCCAACACTATTATATTGGAATCAGCTAATTGGTGTGGCTTATGATTGTCACGTTCTCTTTTTTTGAGTTGTCAACACCATTCAAGCAAAGGGAAACACACAGCAATGTTCTCAATCAAGCTGTGTGATAGAAGGCCAGGCAGCCTGTTTCACTAGGGTGCGGGCCATGACACAGAGGTCCTTGCCTACATTGCCAATTCCCCATTAACCGCCGTACGGGGCCACACTGCAACGTCTCACCTGAGGGAGCACCTCAAACAGCTCAGCACTCGGTCTGTGAGGGCAGCAAGACGCCAGCCCTAACTTTGCCGTCTTTTCTGTGGTCTCGTCTTTTCTTAGCTGGACGTTCACTCTCACTGGCGCTCTTCACCTAGAGTATAACTCCCATGATCACAACACGAAATGCATCGGCATGGGACTTCCAGCTTCCATCCAAAAGCAACTTTCTTATTTACTCACAGGACATCTGAGTTTTTACTAACCTTCTTTCCCACAAAGCAATGCAAGCCAGTATGCTAACAACAGGAATTCTGCAGATGCTGGAAATTCAAGCAACACACATCAAAGTTGCTGGTGAACACAGCAGGCAAGGCAGCATTTCAGGCCGAGACCCTTCGTCAGGACTAACTGAAGGAAGAGTGAGTAAGGGATTTGAAAGTTGGAGGGGGAGAGGGAGATCCAAAATGATAGGAGAAGACAGGAGGGGGAGGGATGGAGCCAAGAGCTGGACAGGTGATAGGCAAAAGGAGATACAAGAGGATCATGGGACAGGAGGTCCGGGAAGAAAGACAAGGGGTGGGGGGGGGCACCCAGAGGATGGGCAAGAGGTATATTCAGAGGGACAGAGGGAGAAAATGGAGAGTGAGAGAAAGAATGTGTGCATAAAAATGAGTAACAGATGGGGTACGAGGGGGAGGTGGGGCCTTAGCGGAAGTTAGAGAAGTCGATGTTCATGCCATCAGGTTGGAGGCTACCCAGACGGAATATAAGGTGTTGTTCCTCCAACCTGAGTGTGGCTTCATCTTTACAGTAGAGGAGGCCGTGGATAGACATGTCAGAATGGGAATGGGATGTGGAATTAAAATGTGTGGCCACTGGGAGATCCTGCTTTCTCTAGCGGACAGAGCGTAGATGTTCAGCAAAGCGGTCTCCCAGCCTGCGTCGGGTCTCGCCAATATATAAAAGGCCACATCGGGAGCACCGGACGCAGTATATCACCCAAGTCGACTCACAGGTGAAGTGTTGTCTCACCTGGAAGGACTGTTTGGGGCCCTGAATGGTGGTAAGGGAGGAAATGTAAGGGCATGTGTAGCACTTGTTCCGCTTACACGGATAAGTGCCAGGAGGGAGATCAGTGGGGAGGGATGGGGGGGGACGAATGGACAAGGGAGTTGTGTAGGGAGCAATCCCTGCGGAATGCAGAGAGAGGGGGGAGGGAAAGATGTGCTTACTGGTGGGATCCCGTTGGAGGTGGCGGAAGTTACGGAGAATAATATGTTGGACCCGGAGGCTGGTGGGGTGGTAGGTGAGGACCAGGGGAACCCTATTCCTAGTGGGGTGGCGAGAGGATGGAGTGAGAGCAGATGTACGTGAAATGGGGGAGATGCGTTTAAGAGCAGAGTTGATAGTGGAGGAAGGGAAGCCCCTTTCTTTAAAAAAGGAGGACATCTCCCTCGTCCTAGAATGAAAAGCCTCATCCTGAGAGCAGTATGCTTACTGCATTCCTTATCTTCACTAAGATCTGCGACCACAAATACACTCGATATGATCACATACAGAAGAAAATGGGCCAGTGGCTCTGTTGAGTAGGCAGTCTGAGGAGACTCGCGCAAAATTTTAACATCAGAGTCAGATTTATTATCGCTGATGTATACAATTTATGAAATTTGCTGATGTACAGAGCAAGGGCATAAAATCTATAAATTAGAAAAATTACTAAAATGTGCAAAAATAGGAATAGTGAGGTGTTTGTTGTTAATGGTTTCAAGGACCATACAGAAACCTGGTGGCGGAGTGGAAGAAGCTGTTCCCACAATACTGAGTGTGGGTCTTCAGGCTCCTGTCTCTCCTCCCTGATGGTAGCAACAAGAAGACGGCATGTCCCAAGTGGTGTTCTGTCCCTTTAAGAGCTGGCTTCAGAGATCACATCTGCTGGGCTGCAGGCTGAGAGCTGCAAGAACCTGCAAAGTCCCAACAGGTGCTACAGGAAAGATGCCATTCGGCTGGAAACAGCCCAGGGACGATGTACGAGGATGTTGATGGACTGAGTTATGGGGAGAGGTTAAGACCTTTCCCTTGGAGCACAGGAGGACGAGGGCTCATCATATAGCTGTGTATAAAATCATTAGGAGGCAGAGAGGGGGTGGATGAACAGCCTTTTACCCACTGTTGAGAAACCAAGATCTAGAGGGCACAGGTGTGAGGGGAGAGAACTAATAAAAAACATGAGAGACAACTTTTTCACCCAGAGCACGGTGTGTACTTGGAATGAACTGCCAGAGGAAGTGGTTGAGGAAAGGTACATCAACAACACTTAAAGTTTCTTGGACTGGGAAGGGCTTAGAGGGATGTGACCAAACATGGGCAAATGGGACTAGCTTAGATGGGATTCTTTGATAGCATTGACTTGCTGGTCTGAAGGGCCTGTTCCCATCCTTTGTGACTCTAATAAGCAGAGGGCTGTTGCAGCAGGCACAGCAAACAGATCCCTACATTATCCATTTGGGTTTCACTCATAAACTTGCAAAGCTATTTATTAGTTACAATATAACTGAAACAAGTGTTATATTTTGGCAACACTTTCAATGCTTTTAGCAAAACGACCTTGTAAAATGCTACAGAAGTTAAGCTTTTCTTGATTCCAGTTACCACAAGGTTTTATCAGCCACATTAGAATGACTGGAGGTTGCTTTATCTTATCAGGAAGGGTGAAATGTTTCCAGTACTATGGCCCTGAACAAATACCCAGACCATCTGCTTGCAGCCACTGATTAAATAGAGATTTTGCACTTAACAGACTGAACATACACCAGGTCACTCTACCCACCAGAACTATGCTAGCTCCTACTAGAGCAATCTCATTGTATTCCCCTTTCTCTCACATGCCCATCAAATTCCCTGTCATTTAGTTGCCACTTCCAGACACTGGGTGTCAGTGGCCGATTAACCTGCCAGCACACCCTTGAGATGTTGGAGGCAGTCGGAACAGCCCGAGGAAATTCACATAGTCATGGTGAGAACATACCAACTCCACAGCTAGAGCACCGGAAGTCAGCAATGAACCTGGGTCCCTGCAGCTGTGACACAGCACAACCTGCCGTATCAGAGTGCCAACCGTGTCTCACATCCAAATGATAAACTGATACTGCAACACAATCACAGTTTCTGTACTAACAACAATACGACTCTTTCTCTGCCAGAGCCGAACGTCTGGACAAGCGGGTCCTGAAAGGCTAGCTTGTTCAAGTGTTCGCAAATGGTAGTTAATGTTTTCACGTCCAGGCAGTTAGTGCATTATTGAGTACATCTACAAAAAGCACTGCCACAGGAAAGCAGCATCCATCATCAAGGACCCCACCTCCATCAAGCCCAAACTCTCTTCTCACATCTACCGTCGGGCAGGAGGTACGGGAGCCTTAGGACCCACACCCTCAGGCACCTGAACCGGTGAGGATAACTTCACTCACCTCAACTCTGAACTGACCCCACAACCAATGGACTCACTAAAAAGGACTCTACAACTTACGTTCTCAGTTAATAATTACTTATTTAATTTTATTTACACAGCTTATCTTCTTTTGCACACGTTGCTTTTTACCAGCCTTTCTTTGTGTGCAGTTTTTCACTGATTCCATTATATTTTTTGGTTTCCCCATGAATGCCTGCAAGAAAATGAATTTCAAGATGCCATATGGTGATATAGATGTACTTTCATAATAAATTTTCGTTGAACTTTGAACTTAGACCTAACCCTAACTGAGACTATTCACTGAGGTTAAAGTTCAGCTATCACAAGTTGTGATCTTTGGTACAAAAACACATTCCATCCAAAACATCTTCAGATATCCTCAGTGTTGGCACTGTCGGTTCATTCTGCAGCTGTTCTTAAAAAATCAAGGTTCAAAACATCGACCTTTTAGAAAGGACAGTAAATAACTGGGCAACGAAGACAAACTCTGAGGAATTTAGTTAAAGAAGTGCAGGTGGCCTGGCACAATTCTCTCTGATTTGAGCGGATGTGTTTCACTATATGTTTCTACATATATATATATATATATATTTATATATATATATATATATATATATATATTTATATATATATATATATTTTTTTTTTCTATATATAGTTATAATGGGTGACTTCAATCTACATGTAGATTAGGTGAACCAAATTGGTAAAGGTGCTGAGGAAGAGGATTTCTTGGAATGTATGTGGGATGGTTTTTTGAACCAACATGTCGAGGAACCGACTAGAGAGCAGGCTATTCTAGACTGGGTTTTGAGCAATGAGGAAGAGTTAATTAGCAATCTTGTCGTGAGAGGCCCCTTGGGTAAGAGTGACCATAATATGGTGGAATTCTTCATTAAGATGGAGAGTGACATAGTTAATTCAGAAACAAAAGTTCTGAACTTAAAGAGGGGTAACTTTGAAGGTATGAGACGTGAATTAGCTAAGATAGACTGGCAAATGACACTTAAAGGATTGACGGTGGATATGCAATGGCAAGCATTTAAAGGTTGCATGGATGAACTGCAACAAATGTTCATCCCAGTTTGGCAAAAGAATAAATCAAGGAAGGTAGTGCACCCGTGGCTGACAAGAGAAATTAGGGATAGTATCAATTCCAAAGAAGCAGCATACAAATTAGCCAGAGAAACTGGCTCACCTGAGGACTGGGAGAAATTCAGAGTTCAGCAGAGGAGGACAAAGGGCTTAATTAGGAAGGGGGAAAAAGATTATGAGAGAAAACTGGCAGGCAATATAAAAACGGACTGTAAAAGCTTTTATAGATATGTAAAAAGGAAAAGGCTGGGGCGGGGTTCTGAGTTGGATGATCAGCCATGATCATAATAAATGGCGGTGCAGGCTCGAAGGGCCGAATGGCCTACTCCTGCACCTATTTTCTATGTTTCTATGTTTCTACATACATGAGATAAATAAAGCTAAAGTTTATCACCTCTGAAATGATGGTGCTGAGTGATAATACTCCACTGACCTCTTTGAAAGGCTTTACTGTAAAATATCTCAGTAACAATTTGAATAATTCTCAGTGAAATGACATGATTCAACCTCGCCACAAATATTGGGTTTATTTGATTAGATAAGGAAGCCAACAAATCATTCTGATAGAAGCCCAGCAGATTAGAAGTTGCATTACTAGTGTTAAGGTGGGGTGTGTGATTCACCCTTGCACTAGTTGTAAAATCCCATGTTCATCAAATATGCAGTCGTTGGGTCGGTGCTTTGGGGTTTCCTTCAATATCACAAAGCTGATGCACTTGTCTCTTGATCCATAGCAGGAGTTCCCAGCGTTTATCCTCTAACTTTAACCAAGAAGTCTGTGGACCCCAGGCTGGAAGCCCCTGATCACAGAGTTGCTGACATTAAGTTAAGCAGCTATGATCTCAAAGCGCTTAACTCTGCATCCAGCAATACAAATCTCTCAAGACCTATCCTGGGCCTGATGCAGACATGCCAGAGGCTTTATTTCACCAAAGGCTGGTCAATTTCCACAGATTTTGACTGGTTTCATCACTGTCTGGTACGGAGGGGCCACTGCGTAGGATCAGAAAAAGCTGCAGAGAGTTGTAAGCTCAGCCAGTTCCATCGTGGGCCCTGGCCTCGGCCATCATCGGGAACATCGGCAAAGGGTGGCGCCTCAGGAAGGCGGCACCCATCGTTAGGGATCTTTTCCATGCAGGTTATATCCTCCTCAAAGTTCAAACTACGTTTATTATCAAAGTATGTATACTTTACACAGCCTTGAGATTCGTCTCCTTACAGGCAGCCATTAAACAAAGAAACTCAAAAGAACCCATAGAAAGGGCCATCAAACACACAATGTGGAGAGAGAGGGGGAGAGGGAGAGAGAGAGGGAGAGAGAAACAGAGAGAGAGAGAGAGAAATTGTGCAATTAATAAAAGTAAGCAAATAGTAACAAAAGTGAGTCCATAGGCATGAAGCCCAGAGCAGACCACAGCCTCAGACTCAGTTCAGTGCAGAGCTGAGTAAACACCACACAGCTGACAGACTCAAAGTCCAGAGCAGGCCACAGCGTCAGCCTCAGTTCAGTGCAGAGCCCAGTAAGTTTCTCATTACTATTATCAGGAAAGTGGTACAGGAGCCTGAAGACATACGCTCTACCTTTGAGAAACAGCTTCTTCCCCTCCACCATGAGATTAATGAAAAGACTTTGAACCCATGAACAGTTCAGCAACAAAACAACAAATTCCACAAGATATGATTCTGATTCCTCAAGCTGCTACCTGATCAAAGGGTGTTGCTGTGATGGGATGTTTTGAGGTGTGCTCACAGGGTACCTGGACAAGGTGATCATGAAAAATGCAGCCAGCAGGTATGTTCTTGTTGCAGAGAAAACCTTCCAGTCAGTAACCTGAGGCTTGGTCAGCCCTCTGAGCTGCAAGGCCCATTTCAGAGAAGCACAAGTGATCTCGCCTAGTTTATGTATGACTTATATTCTGTGTGTTGTCTGTACCTACCTGCCAGTGACACCTCTGCAATCAAGTTCTTCATTGTATTTCTGCCTCACCACACTTGTACACATGACAATAAACTCTCCCCGAGTTATCCACAGTCTGATCAATACTCATCTCTAAGCAATCTGAGGAAGATTGTCTAACCATCTATTCACTTCCCATCAGCAAAGAACCCCACCATCCAGGCCAAGCTCTATTCTCTCTGCTGCCATTGGGCAGGGGGTTCATGAGCCTTAGGGCCCACACCACCAGGTTTGGAACAGTTATTACCCTACAACCATCAGTTATTACCCTGAACCGGTGTGGATAACCTTACTCAGCACAACTCTGAACTGATTCCACAACCTACAGGCTCACCTTCAAGGCCTCTTCAACTCATGTTCTTATGGTATTTATTTGCACAATTGCTTTCCTTTTACACATTCGTTGTTTGTTGATCAAGATTGGTCGGGAGGAGCAATCAGGAAAACACACATCAACCCTCGTTGAGGGGTCAACAGTTGAAAGAGTGAGCAATTTTCACATTCCTGGGCACCAGCATCTCAGGGGATCTATTGTGGGCCCATCGCATTGTTGCAATCACAAAGGTATCCGGTGGCTCTGTTTCGTTAGGAGATTTGGTATGTCACTGAAGACTTTAGCAAACTTCTACAGAATTATCATGGAGAGCATTCTTTGTTTTATTTATTTATTGATTGAGATACAGCGTGGAATAGGCTCTTCTTGCCCTTTCAATCCCTGCCGCCCAGCAATCCCCCGATTTAATCCAAGCCTAATCATGGGACAATTTACAATGACCAATTAACCTCCCACCTTTGCACTGTGGGAGGAAACCCACGTGGTCACGGAGAGAACATACAAACTCCTTACAGGCAGTGACAGGAATTGAACCCGGGTCGCAGGTACTGTAAAGCGTTGTGCTAACCACTATGCTACCTAGAAAATAACCATCAATGCCAAAACCAGTTTCAACTCTTCTTCTGTGCCAATTCCTGGATCGTTCACATATTTTCCCATCTCTACCTTAAATATAGCTAATGATCTGCACACTCAGGGGTAGAGAACTCCAGAGATTTACTCCCTTCTGAGAGATGAAGATGAAAAAGGCGACCGGGTAGACTGCTCTCTCACAGTCACAGGCACTTTGGGCTGAATGGCCCCTTTGTTGTATCCCAGTGTGATCCCATTTCATGCTGCTGGCCTTGCTCTTACATGACAGCTCCTCAACTCTGCTTCCCCATTTTGTTCCCTGCCGCAGCGTTTGTCAGTAGCCTCAGAATGTGCAATGAGAAATTCCTTTCTCATTCGTAAGCCACATCTTTACTTTTGGTAGCCCAAGAGATTCTGCAGGTGCTGGAAATCTAGAGCAACACACACCGAGTGCTGTTGGAACTCAGCAGGTCAGGCAGTCAACGTCTCGGGCCAAAATGTTCATCTACTTTGGGTCTTTTGTTTTTAAATAGCTTTTTTATCACGTCAGTTCAGGAGCCTAATGGCCGTAGGGTAATAACTGTTTCTATACCTAGTGATGGTGGCTAATACTGGGGTTGAGGGTTTGTCCTTTTAAGAAAGGGCAGTTGGGTCTGTATTATTTAGAATTTCAAAGGATAAGGTATGACCTTATTGTAATGTAAAAAGACTTAAAGAAGGCTTGACAGCATAGATGTTATGATTTTCACAAATAGGGGTATATCAAATTAGAAGAGATAGCTACAAAATAAGGGGGCATTTATTAAAACCAAGGACTGTAGAAGTGTCTTTTCCTACAGGGTAGTGAATCTCTGTACCTTCCAAGGGTGTGGAGGTCAGATTATTAAATCTACTTATGTTGGAGATAGGAGTTGAGGCCTGTTGTGTATGTGGCCTGTTCACACAACTATGTTATTAATAAAAATGCTGGAGACAGGAACTAAATTTCATGGTTCTTTACTGGTAGAGTCCAAACTTAACACACACACATACAGATCAATATGCGCCTAATAGCGCATGCAACAACTAAAACATAAACTATTCCCTTATTATAATGTAGGCTATACGGTACAAGGCCAGTAAGGGCGTAGTGGTTAGCGTGACACTATTACAGCTCAGGGAGAAGTTCAGACTTCAATTCTAGTGCCTTCTGTAGGCAGTTTGGATGTTCTCCGCATGTCCACAGGGAGAATGGGCATTCTACCAGCATGCACCACGATTTGCTATAGCAGCTGCTCTACATGTGAGGAAAGGAGGCTGCAGAGAGTTGTGGACACAAAACTCTCTTTCATGGCGGAAACCAGCCTCTCTTTCATGGACTCTGTCTATACTGCTCGTTGCCTCAGTAAAGCAGCCAGCATAATCAAAGACCCAGCTCACCCTGAACATTCTTTCTTCTCTCTCCCTTCGGGCTGAAGATACAAAAGCCTGAAAGCATGTAACGCCAAAGTTCAAGGGCAGCTTCTGTCCCACTGTTAGTAAACCTCTTAATGGACCCTTAGTACAATAAGATACGCTCTTGACTCTCACAGTCTACCTCATTATGATCTTGCACCTTACTCTTTACGTGCACTGCACTTTCTCTGTAGCTATTACACTCTATTCTGCATTCTATTCATTGACCTTATTCTATCAGGGGTTCCCAACCTGTGGTCTGCAGACTCCTCAGTTAACAGTAAGGGTCCGTGGCATAAAAAGGCTGGGGATTCTGCTCAGTGCACTGAGTAACAAATTGGACCTTATGAACAGTATGTAAGACAAGCGTTTCACTGTGATACTGCGGCGATAATAAACCAGTACTGTATAAAGATAAGCTTCGTGTTTTACCGTCAGCATTTGCAAATTCCTAACTTACTACAAGCAACAAAAGCAAGCCTCCAATCCTTAACGTTACCTTGTTTCTATTCAGCATACAGTCCACGTACATTTACATGCATTAGGAATTCGCAGTGCTGTGTTGGTCAGGGCACAACGTGCGATGAAAAACACCATTCAACAATTATACAGGAAAAGAACTATATAAAAATAAAGTTGGAGGTACTGATCTGGAATAAAATGTGCATAAATACCAGCAAGTATTTACAATGGAAACAGTTTTATAAAGTGTTTGAAGTGCAGTGGCTGAGGTGCAGATAGAGGAGAGCACAGGGCTAACTAGAATGGTTGATCAGATTAACTGCATGGGGGAAGAAACTTAAGATAGTGTTAAGTTTTTGTTTTAATAGCCCTGTAACGCTTTCCAGAGGGAGCTTTAGAAAAAGGCAGATGGCAGGGTGGATGGTGTCCACAAAGACTTTTCCTGCCTGCTTCTTGGTTAAACACAGGGGAAGAGCTCTGCCAGTATTGCCATCTTCTACATGCACCTGAGACGTAAGTGGGATGATTGGCCTAGGATCCTGTGTTCAAGCCCAGTCGATCAGAATCCAAAGCGAGATGGACATTGACTGAGCTGCTGATAGAGTCCAATACTTCCTCTATTGGCTTAACAATATCACCTCAAAATAAGATTCTCAACTATTGCTGTCAGCTGTAACGGTGGTAGCAAACTGACTATAAATACACAGAAGATAACAAAAAACAGATACACACGCCATGATACACCCAACACCTTCACCACAACGGATATGCCATTGCTGTTTTCACTCACACTCATGGAGTACACAGCTCCTTTCTACAACTCTTAAAACTAAGTTGTTCAAACCAAGTGATAAAACATGGCCATAAAGACCATAAGATATAGGAGCTGAATTAGGCTACTTGGCCCATCGCATGTATCCTACCATTTAATCGTGGCTGATTTCTTTCTCAACCCCACTCTCCTGCCTTTTCTCTGTAATCCTGAGGTCATCAAGAATTTATCAATCTCTGCTTTAAATACACTCAATGACCTAATCTCCACATACCTCTCTGGCAACGAATTCCACAGATTCACCACTGTCTCACTGAAGAAATTCTTGCTTGTCTCAGCTCTAAAGGTAAATCCCTTTATTCCAAATCTGTGCCCTCAGATCTCTGGATCTCCACACCCACTCTGTCCAGGCCGTTCAAGGAGATTCCACGCTCTTCCTGACTGTACACAATAATCTTCACTTGAAGCTGGAGAGGGAGCCTGAGATGACGTTACAGGTGGATGACCTTAGGTCATCACTGGCTCCATTGGACACAAAGAGCAACGACCATAATTACTAAGTTGGGCTTTGAACCCTACCCAGAGCTGCAACTTGTCTGGGAGGAAGATGAAAACCTGTTCCTCAGGCTTCCATTGGGACAGGAGAGGAGATCAAACTGGGATTGGGACAGGGACCTAATGTGACAGGCAACTGGAAGCCCCGGCTCACTCCTGTGGAGCGAAGGAGGTGCTCTGCAAATTCAGATTGGTTCCCGTGTGTGGAGATCACGCTGAGAGTTGTGCGCTGGCCAGGAGGAAGTGTAGCTGAGTCAGCTCAACACTGGCTGAGGGTCACAAGATCACAAGACAAAGGAGCAGAAGTAGGCCATTTGGCCCATCGAGTCTGTTACGCCACTCCACCATGAGCTAAACTATTCTCCCATTTAGTTCCAATTTCCGGCTTTTTCCCCATATCCCTTGATACCCTGACTAATTAGATACCTATCAATCTCCTCCTTAAACACCCTCAATGATCGGGCCTCCACAGCTGTATGTGGCAACGAATTCCATAAATCCACGACCCTCTGGCTAAAAAAATGTCTCCTCATCTCTGTTTTAAATGGGTACCCTCTAATTCTAAGACTGTGGCCTCTTGTCCTGGACTCACCCACCAAGGGAAACAGCCTTTCCACATCTACTCTGTCCAACCTTTTCAATATTCGAAATGTTTCTATGAGATCCCCTCTCATTCTCGTATACTCCAATGAATACAGTCCAGGAACTGACAAACGTTCCTCATATGTTAGCCCCTGCATTCCAGGAATCATCCTTGTAAATCTTCTCTGAACTCTCTCCAACATCAGTACATCCCTTCTAAGATAGGGGGCCCAAAACTACACACAGTATTCCAAATGAGGTCTCACCAGTGCCCCACAGAGCCTCATCAACACCTCCTTACTCTTACACACTATTCCTCTTGAAATGAATGCCAACATAGCATTCGCTTTCCTTACCGCCAATCCAACCTGGTGCTTAACCTTTAGGGTATCCTGCACGAGGACCCCCAAGTCCCTTTGCACTTCCGATTTTTGAATTTTCTCCCCATCTAAATAATAATCTGCCCAATTATTTCTTCTTCCAAAATGTACAACTGTACATTTTCAACATTGTATCTCATCTGCCATTTCTTTGCCCACTCTCCTAATCTGACCAAGTCTCTCTGCAACCTTTCCGTTTGTTCAACACTTCCTGCTCCTCCACCTATCTTGGTGTCATCCGCAAACTTAGCCACAAAACCATTTAATCCTTAATCTAAATCATCGACATACATTGTAAAAAGAAGGGGCCCCAACACCGACCCCTGCGGAACACCACTAGTAACCGGCAACCAATCAGAATAGGATCCCTTTATTCCCACCCTTTGCTTTCTGCCTATCAGCCAATGCTCCACCCATTCCAGTATCTTTCCTGTAATTCCATGGGCTCTGATCTTATTAAGCAGCCTCTTATGCGGCACCTTATCGCAGGCCTTTTGAAAATCCAAATACACAACATCCACAGCCTCTCCCTTGTCAATCTTATTTGAGATTACCTCAAAAAATTCCAATAGGTTGGTGAGGCAGGATCTTCCCTTCATGAAAACATGCTGGCTTGGGCCTATCTTGTCATGCACCTCGATGTATTTCATAACCTCGTCCTTGAGGATCGACTCCAATAACTTTTCAACTACCGATGTCAGACTAATAGGTCTGTAATTTTTTTTTTGCTGCCTCCCTCCTTTCTTAAACAGCGGAACTACATTTGCGACCTTCCAGCCCTCCGGAACCATGCCAGAGTCTATTGATTCCTGGAAGATCATTTCCAATGCCGCCACAATCTCCAAAGCCACCTCCTTCAGAACCCGTGGGTGCACCTCATCCAGTCTGGGAGACTTACCTATTCTTTTAGCTTCCCAAGCACTTTCTCTCTAGTAATGCAAACACGAGGGAATCTGCAGATGCTGGAATTTCAAGCAACACACATAAAAATTGCTGGTGAACGCAGCAGGCCTACTTTCTCTCTAGTAATCTTGACTGTACCTAATTCTATTCCCTGAGACCTCTGGCTGTCAGGTATGTTGCTGATGTCTTCCACTGTGAAGACTGATGCTAAATACTCATTTAGTTCCTCTGCCATCTCTTTGTTACTCATTATAATTTCTCCAGCATCATTTTCAATCGGTCCTATATCTACCCATGTCACTCTTTTACTCTTCATATATTTAAAAAAACTCTTTGTATCCTTTTTTATGTTAATTGCCAACTTCCTTTCATAATTCATCTTTTCTTTCCTAATGACTTTCTTAGTTTCCTTCTGTAAGTTTTTAAAAGTTGTCCAGTCCTTAGTTTTCCCACTAATTTTTGCTTCCTTGTACACCGTCTCTTTTGCATTTTGCCTTAACCTCTCTTGTTAGCCACATTTGTGCCATTTTTCCATTCATGATTTTCTTTTTTCTTGGAATATATTTTTCCTGCACTTTCCTTCTTTCTTGTAGGAATTTCATCCACTTCCGCTCTACCGTCCCTCCATCTAGCTTACTTTACCAATCGACTTGGGCCAGTTCCTCTCTCGTACCACTGTAATTTCCTTTGTTCCACTGAAATATCGATATACCTGATATCAGCTTCTCCTTTTCAAATTTGAAACTGAACTCAATCATATCATGATCACTACTTCCAAGGGGGTTCCATTACCTCCAGCTCCCTAATCGCCTCAGGTTCATTACACAGCACCCAACCCAAAACAGCCGAGGCTAAAACAGGTGGGGCCAAATTCAAAACCAGAAGAACTGCACCTCATAGTCCTCCTGGATAATCAACGACTCAGCAAAATCAAAACTGCATTCCCCAGTCTCAAGTAACCTGCATTCCTGTGTTTCTTTTCTCTCTCCTTCTGATCCACCTGAGTCTTCTCACACACCTGACCCTTGTCTCCAGTCCCTGTAAGCCATCCCCTACCTAATTCCATCTGTTTATCACCCCTACACCACTGTTCCCCCTAAGCTGTGCGGGAGCATGGCCACGCAGAAACTAAAATGCTCCCACGCACATAGCCTTTGTTGCTGCACAGCTGGAATTTTTGTATTTGATGTTGGTACAATTTTGAAATTATGCTAATATAATCTTGAAATCCATGTTAATATAATTGCGAAATATCCTGTAATTAATTCAGTTTTTATTCTAAACATTCATAGTATGAATATTATATAAAAAAAACATTTAAGGAGCCTCGCAGGTTTGAGGCGATGTAAAAATCTCCTGCTCAGGGCAATGGCTGGTCCACACAGCCGTAATATAAATCAGAGGGAACAGTGCCCTACACTCAGCCCTCCCTCCCTGCGTCGTGTCCATCTGCCCAGCATCCCTCCCCTACATGGTTCCACACACCACCTTCCTTTTCTATCAGCTGCCATAACCTGCAGCCCTCTGTTGTCTTCACCAAGCATGGCCCAGCACACCATTGCTATTTCCACCCCTCCCTCCCCCAACTGCACATCAATTCCTCACCACCTGGATTCACCAATCACATGCCAGCCCTCCCCCTCACCTCCTTATGCCAGCCATCACCTCGTCGCACTCTCAGCCTGAAACAGGGTTGTGTACCTGAAACACTGGCATTGCCTGACGCACCCAGTACCCCTTTACCCCCAGTTCCCAAAATCAGCAGCCTCCTGCCTCTCCCCGAACCCCTGCTCCCTCTGTAAGAACTGCTTTTGCACACGGATGCTGGGAAGGGCAGCTGTTGCATCTGCTACAGTTGCATTGGAAGGCACTGTGAGAAGTGGGGAGGTTGTTGGAGACAGCTGAGCAAATCAGGTGGTCAGTTTGAATGCTAAAGGAAAGTCTGTCCTTCCCACCGGAAACACAGCTGGGAGTCGGAAGCCTGATCCATGAAAGACTCCCAAATCCGCAATGCCTTCAGCAAGACCGTGCGCTTATTTAGCACCACTAGGAGTGTAAAGTATCCAGAGGCATGATCAGACAATGAACTGTAGAGTAATCCAGTACAAAACCAGCCCAACTCGCTCATGAAAACCTAAGGTGCCCATCTAAGCTCGTCTCATTTGCCTACATTTGGCCCTTCTCCCTCCAAACGTCTCCTATCCCAATACCTATGCAAAAGCACTAGATCCTTTCTCTTTTAAGTATTGTTATTCTGCTTGCCTCATCCACTTCCTCTGGCAGCTTGTTCCAAATACTCACCAGAAGAATTGTTCCTCAGGTCCCTTTTAAGTTTCATCTCATATTTTCAGTATTTATTTCTTATTTGTTATTACTATTTCTTTTCTTTTTCTTTCTGTATTTGCACAGTTTTGCACATTGGTTGTTTGTCCGTCCTGAAAGGGTGTGGTCTTTCAAAGTACATTTATTATCAAAGTACATATACTTTATACAACCTTGCGATTTGTCTCCTTACAGGCAGCCACTAAACAAAGAAACCCAGAAGAACCCATTACTTGCCGGGCAGAGAGGTGGGGAATCTCAGTTGGAGGGAAGAGGGGTGTGGAGGTTAGGGTTAGGGGTAGGGTTGGGTGATGGAGGTGAAGGTCTCCGAGCAGGTAGAGGGTGGGTACGTGGTTAGAGTTAGGATTAGGGGGTTAGGCTGGAAGAAATAGGGATGTGGAGCTTACGGTTAGGGTGAGGGGGTGAAGAGGAGAGTGGGAGAGAGAGGGAGAACTGGAGAGAGGAGAGAGGAGAGAGAGAGAGAGGAGAGAGAGAGAGAGAAAGAGAGAGAATGAGAGAGAGAATGTGGAGATTGAAAGGAGGTGGACCTGGTGCAGGATGACAGAGAAGGAGGGAACTGGCAGAGAGAAAGAGAGAGAGAGGGTGATTCTTGCTGAGTGGGGGGTACCTGGCAGGGAGGGAGGGGTGTGGATGTTAAGGTTAGGAGAAGTGTTGAGAGATGGAGGTGAAGGCCGCCTAGCAGGGAGAGAGGGGGGTACGTGGTTAGGGTTAGGATTAGGGAGCTAGGCTGGAGGAGAAGTTTAGGGTTAGGATTAGGATTAGGGTTTAGGGTGAGAGAGAGAGAGACTTTATCTTGTTATTTCATGCTTGTTATTTACTGCTATTTATTTATATCTGTATTTGCACAGTTTGTTGTCCGTTGATCCTGTTTACAGTTACGGCTCTATAGATTTGCAAAGTATGCCTGCAGAAGAAGAATGTTAGGATTGCACATGGTGACGTGTGTACTCTGATAATAAAATTTACTTTCAACTTTCAACTTTGAACTTTAGAGCTCCTCCAGCATTTTGCATGTGTGGATTTCCAGCATCTGCAGAATCTCTTGCGATACTGATGTTATAACCCAGTTGTGTTAATGTTTAAAAATAAGGCTAAAAATTAATCAGTATCTAAGCATGGCAAACTCAAGGTCATATCCATTTCCTTCAGTTACTGTGGTCTCTTTATCTCTCAGCACGTTAAGGGAAATGGGACACCGAATGGCAGCCTGGACAGAGGTAGCAAGCCTGCAGTGTTGCCACAGCCAAGGTCTTCCCCTTCTCAGTGCAGTCACTGTGCTACCTGCCCCACCTCCCGCCTGTCACACTTGCCCCATTACCACTGTGAGCACACTTCAGTCACACCCCCATGGGACACGCTGCGGTTGTGGAGGGGACTGCAAATAGACATGAACACAGGCTCTGTCAGTACATAGTGAGCAGTGAGTGGAGATCCAGCCCAGCCCCACCAATCACTAGCATTAACAAATCTGGAAACGATGTTTCCCCAATAAACAAAACTGAAACCAAAAGCAGCAGGCAAAAGGGTGGGACTCACACTTCAAGCAACAGCTTCATATTCCAGTCTGTTGGCCAACGAGGAAATATCTGGTCAGTTTTCTTGTCACTCGTCAGGAAGGCAGAGGAGCCTGAAGCCCGACACGAAATGTTTTAGCAACATCTTCTTCCCCTCCGCCATCAGATTTCTGAATGGACAATGGACCAACACATGGACACTGCCTCGCTATTTAGATATTTTTAATGTATTGCGGTGTACTGCTGCCACAAAACAATATCCATGACGTACGTGTGTGACGATGAGCCCGGTTCTGATTTGGAGTCTCATCCAGTTGAAGCAGATACCAAATATTTGTCCCTGTTGATCAGTCAGACCCATCCCAAATTTTAAACGCAAGAGATTCTGCAGGTGCTGGAAATCCGGAGCAACTCACAAAATGCTGGAGGAACCCAGCAGTTCAGGCAGCATCTATGGAGAGGAATAAACAGTTGATGGTTTGGGTCCTGAGGAAGGGTTTCAGCCTGAAATGTTGACTGATTATTCCCTTCCACTGTTGAGTTCCTCCGGCATTTTATATATAGTTGCGAAGTTTGTTGTTTTGGGGCAGCAGTACAGTTCAAGACATAAAAATTATTTTAAGTTACAGAAAATAAACATTGAGGGAGAGAAAACTGCCAATGTTATTAAACAGACACATCAAACACCAATAAGCAGTGCCAAACCACAGGATTTCTCTTGACTTGTCCTTGCATGGGTAACAGCTGCCCTAAGATTACCGCCGCTCAGCTCCAGACCACTATATATAGTGCAAGTGGTTGTTAAAGTGCAGGTGCAAAGCATTTCGGGGAAACGCATGAACTGATCTGTGGAGCAACAAATGCACGGCTGCAGCAAGCTCCCTGTGCAGAGAAGTTCCAGGCCACATTTCAACCATCTGCAGATGTGTACATACCACAGCCAAGGCTAGAGAAGTGCCGGACTTAAGCTGCAAACTCCACTGTCTGAGCAGTGTACGTTCCTCAATCAACAATATCAGGAAAACTTTAGAACATCGAACATAGAACATTATAGCATAGTTCAGGCTCTTTGGCCCATGATGTTATGCTGACTTTTTAATCTACTCAAAATCAATCTAAGCCTTCCCTTCTACGGAGCCCTATAAATGTGTGGTTGATGATGGGTGAGAATTTGAAGGGCTGAAGGGCCTATTTCACTGCTGTATTTCTCTCTGTGGCTCTCAGGACAATGGAACCCCGTACAAGGACATATGGACTAGTTGCCCAGCTTCTCCTGGGGGAGAGTGTATTGAGGTCCTCTGGCAGGGAAGTTATTGTGGAGGTTGTTCATCGAGCACCTGCATGGGGCTCCGGGTAGGTTTCCCCCACTGAGAGAGGGGAAAGATGGTAGGGTGAAGGAACTATGATTGACAAGACTTCTGGTAAGATAGTGGTGTGCTTGGTCACAGCGGCTTCTCCAGGTGCACCTTCAATAAAAGGTGCAAATGTGTGCCTCGTCGCAAGACTCTGTTCCTACTGCCAGACTGGTTCATTGGTGAAACCGATGGGGAGGGAGTTACGTGGCCTTGGGCCTTGGACCAGGCCCTCATGTCGCAGAATCGCCTGTTACAGCCACCCAGGGGAAGAGTCACTGGAGGCGGTGCAGGAGAGAACAAAGACATACCGGGCACTCGGGAATCCACGCTGGGTTGAGGGCTGGCCCCTGCAGGCCGGATCGCCAGTGAGGCAGCCCTCCAGTGTTCACTCCCTGGAAGACAAGTTGGATTGCCTTCATCTGAGATGAGGAACTGCTGCGTGCCTGTTCTTGCAGAAAAGTGGTTCCAAGACAAAATCTCATATACCATCGATCTTTAGGCCATGCCACTCAGGGACTTGTGCTAATATTATTTTGTAACTGCAAGTGCTATCGTAACAATACACGCCATCTGCTGTGTGTGACTGTATGATTGAGTTTTGCATCTTACCCTGGAGGAACACTGCTTCGTTCAGCTATAAGGTTGAATGACAATTCAATTTGAACTTGAACTACGGCTGACAACTATGTTCCTGTTGCACCTTCTGGGATACTTCGGTTGGTTCTTGAAATATTCCAACTCCACTCTCCAACATCTCAATTCCCTCCCCTCCCTACCCACACTCCCAGGTGAAGAAGTATACAGTACTCAGTGTACGGTATAGTACAGCATACAGTATACAGTACTCAGTGGACAGTACAGTAAACAGTATACAGTACAGAATACAGTCTATGTAAAGTAAAGGCATCCGTTAGTCTTGCGAGACCATGGATCTGCGCCTGGAAAGTCTTCACTCTCCAGGGCTCGGGCCTGGGCAAGGTTGTATGGAAGGCCAGCAGTTGCCCATGCTGCAAGTCTCCCCTCTCCACGACACCGATGTTGTCCAAGGGAAGGGCATTAGGACCCATACAGCTTGGCACCAGTGTCGTCGCAGAGCAATGTGTGATTAAGTGCCTTGCTCAAGGACACAACACGTTGCGTCGGCTGGGGCTCAAACTCACGACCTTCAGGTCGCTAGTCAAATGCCTTAACCACTTGGCCACGTGCCCACCAGAATACAGTCTACAGTACTCAGTATACAGTACTCAGTGCACAGTACAGTACAGTATACAGTACTCGGTGCACAGTACTGTACCATATACAGTACAGTAGAGTACACATTACTCAGTATACAGTACTCAGTGTACAGTACAGTATACAGTACTCAGTGCTCTCCTCATTATAAGGGCCAAGCAGATTTGTGGGAAAGCATCTGTCAGCTCTGAACAGTGATACTGAGCAGCCATTTTGATTCAGTGACCCACTGTCTGACCTCTCTCCCTGCCAAATCGTGCTGACTGTAAACTTGGGGGAACAACATTCCATCTGCCCATCACCCACACTTCAGTAGCAGATTCTCGGATTCAGATCTCAGGCCCTAGGGTAGCCACTGCTGGTGGAGACGCACCACCCCGAAGATTTTCCATCCTCTGCTGTTCCTTTGTGCAGCCTCAACGAATCATAACCATTGAATTAGTTCTGTTCTCCATCCTATCATTATCTTTCCCTTTAAATCAATCATCCCTCTGCTTCCAGACCCCCATGTTCCCCACCTCTGCACTTGCTTAAAACTAGTTACATCTCCATCTTTTGTCAGCTCTAATGAAACTTTGTCAGCCTGAAACTTAACATTTGTACATTTCTCCCTGGTTGCTTGTTAAAGTTATCCCTATGATGTTGATGGAGGGATGAACATTAATCGGGCCAGGAGGAAGACACTCCTGTTCTTTGTTGGGTTTATCACATCAGTTTGAGAGGCGTTTAAAGTGGCCATGATTAGGGCACTCTTAGGTTGGAGAAACTACGCATCAAATTCTGTCAGGGTAGCCTCCAACCTGATGGCATGATCATCGATTTCTCTAACTTCCAGTAATTTCTCCCTCCTCACCCTCCTCCCTCTTTCCGTTCACCATTCTGTCTACACAGTTACCCCTTCTCTTCTCCACACCTCCCATCGCCTCCCTCTGGTGTCCCTTCTCCTTCCTTTTCTCCCATCATCCACTCTACCCTTCTTCTCCAGCCCTTCACCTCTCTCACCTTACACCTCCCAGATCCCGTGGGAGATCAGTCAGGAGGGACGAATGCAGAAGGGAGCTGCATTTCCCCCTGGGATCAATAAAGTATGACTACTACTACTATGCATAGGAAAGCAGAAAGTGGGGGGCAAGGAAAGATATGGTAGGTGGTGAGAACTGGTTGGAGTTGGCAGAAGTTATGGAGAATTTTCTGCTGGATGCAGAGAATGGTGGGGTGGTAGGTGAGGACAAGAGGAACCCTGTCCCTGATGGGGTGGCGGGTGGATGGGGTGAGGGCAGACGTGTGTGAAATGGAAAAGATGTGGCTGAGGGCAGCGTTGATGGTGGAGGAAGGGAAGCCCCTTTCTTTGAAGAAGCAAGGACATCTCACTAGTTCTGGAATGAGAATCCTCATCCTGCGAGCAAACGCGGTGGAGACGGAGTAATTGAGAGAAGAGGATGGCATTTCTAAATGTAACAGGGTGGGAAGAGGTCCAGTCCAGGTAGCTGTGAGAGTCAGCGGGTTTATAATAGACATCAGTAGATAAGCTGTCTCCAGAGACAGAGACAGAGAGATCAAGAATGGGGAGGGAGGTGTCAGAAATGGAGCAGGTAAATTTGAGTGTAGGGTGGAAGTTGGAGGCAAAGTTAATGAAGTTGATGAGTTCGGCACTGGCACAGGAAACAACACCAATGCAGTCGATGTAGCATAGGAAAAGTTGGGGATTGACACCAGTGTAGGCTTGGAACATAGACTGTTCCACGTAGCTGACAAAATGGCAGGCATAGCTGGGAGCCATGCTAGTACTCATAGCTGCACCTTTGGTTTGAAGGAAGTAGGAGGAACCAAAGCAAAAATTACTGAGAGTGAGGGCCAGTTCCAACAGATGGAGGGGAGTGGTGCTGGAGGGCAACTGATTGGGTCTGGTGTCCAGAAGGAACCAGATGGGAGATAGAGATGTACAGGGACTGGACATCCATAGGACGACCAGGGCCAGGGAACTTGAAGTCACTGAAAGTCACATGTTACAAATGTGGGTTCTCTTGTTCTCATTATAATTATTTAGGCAGCACGGTAGCATAGAGGTTAGCACAATGCTATTGTAATGCCAGTGGTCCTGGTTCAATTCCCACTGCTGTCTGTAAGAAGTTTGTCCATTTTCCCTATGACCACATGGGTTGATTCCGCGTGCCCCCATTTTCCCCCACATTCCAAAGACATATGAGTTAGTAGATTAATTAGTCACATGGGTCTAATTGGGCATTGCGGGCTTGTTGAGCCAGAAGGATCTGCTATTGTGCTCTTTCTCTAATTAAAAATAAAAATCTTTGATCTTTTTCCCTAAAGGAAGATAACACAGGAGCGGACTCCTTTTGGCGCCTAGCAAATCAATCTCATCTCTCCCATTCCCTCTCTTTTTATTTCCCTGTAGACCTGCAAGTTTCTCATGAATAACCATCAACACATCTTTTACACCTAACTACATTACAGGGCAATTTACAGCAGCCATTTACTCTATCAGTTTGCCATTGGGTGGTAGGATGATTAATAGCACTGTAATTGCCTCTTGATTCCCAACCTCCCCCCCCCCGACAAACAGCCACTACAAATCGAGCTTGTGCTGGGCAAGAAAAATCAGGGCAGACCCTGTAAGAGGCTCAAAGACTGTGTGAAGGCTGATATTGCACAAGCTAAACTTGTTCTCAAACAGCTGGAGCAGAGTGTGCAAGACCAGAGCAGTTAGTGAGCCTTGGTTAAAATCGTTCATGACACCCAGAGGAGAGTCACTGCTGGAAAAAGAAAGGAAGCTCTACCAAATCCAGTACAATTTCTAAGTCCTTATTGCCACCTTCCATGTCACTCACAATTTGGACTTAACAGCCACCTTTGGATTACAACAGAAGAACTGCACAAATCTAACAACCATCGTCAGATACGATGGACAACCAATCAGTCAATGCCAGATCAACATTTTAATGGTTTGAGCAGAGAAATATTGGAGTTGGCATCAGGTTATACAGTAAAAAGCATTTGTAAATGCACTATCAAGATGGATGATGTCTTACTGTACACTGGGACAGAACAAGGAAACAGAATGCAGAACATAATGTTGCAGTTCCAGTATTGGTATATTTTAGAAAATCAGTTAACTCGCCTCGGAATTTCTTTGGCGGATTGGTCAGGTCTCCGGCTTCTGGCTGCACCACACATCTGTCATCCACTAACCTGCAAGAGAAAAGCCATTGCTTGAATTAGCCGAGACAAAACTACACAATTTTACCTTTGGCTTTGTAGCTTGGGAGCAAACACTTCCAAGGACTGATTCATTTGCTACTCAGAACAAGATTCACGATGGAATGACAAAGAGTGCTTTAAAAAATCAGATGTGCTACAGAGCAGGTACATGGTTGGATTAGTACCAGATTACATTGCACAAACAGGATGATAGTGCAACAATCATCTCGGATCCTTCTGACATCACCTTAGTAACCATGAGGATGTTTAATACCAAATGGCAAAAGCCCTTTGGTCCTGCTACATGGTATAAAGGGGTCAATGTCCAAGCCCTTCAGATTGACTGAAGCACAATTGACTTCAGTAAGAATATGGAACAAAGGAGAACATCACAAGGTTGGTGTATCCTACACAAGACACAATCCAGTGGCCCATTGAACTCTTATATTGCCGATACCCTTATTATGCTTATAACTCTTATATTTCTATGTTCCCCAAGTACTGGGAGGCATCTGCACCTCAGTTTTGGGACTGTCTCACTGCCGATTCAGAAAGTTGAGGATCTAAGCCGGGGTGGTGAACCTATGACACACGTGCCCAAGATGGCAAGTGCAAAAGGTTTGTTGGCACGAGGCATGCACCAGCCTCTGGATTCTATGAAGCCCACCCACAATAAAAAGAAACATAATGATTATCTTTACTGCCAAATGAAGTAAGGAATGATTTTTTGCAACCTGAGAAACATCTCATACCGGCTTGGCACCAGTTAGGTGGCTGCGAGAAAACATGACGTTACATAATACGCTCTGACTAGGTGTATTCATCAGTATTTGGATAGTAAACAATTACAGTAACAATATATTTTAAAATGACGAAGGGTCTCGGCCTGAAACGTCGACTGCACCTCTTCCTAGAGACGCTGCCTGGCCTGCTGCGTTCACCAGCAACTTTGATGTGTGTTATTTTAAAATGATGTTGTTTTTCAACGATTAATATTAATAATTTTCAAATAGAGCAATACACACATAATGCTGGAGGAACAAACAAATCAAACAGCGTCGATGAAGAGAAATAAACAGTTGATGTTTTGGGCTGAGGCCTTCATCAGGACTGGAAAGAAAGGGGGAAGGAAGAGGAGGTGGTGGTTGTAGGGTTGGATAAGATGCTGGAAGGAAAGGGAAAGTGGAAGTACAAAGAAAACAACCAACAGTGCAGTAGAAAATGGGTAGTGCATAAGTATACAAACACCACAGGAGAATGGTACTTCTGGACTATAATACGAAAAGGAAAGAGTTAACTCCCACCACGATAATACATAGGCTGGAGTTAAAAATGCAAATACAATTTTGGTAACACACATCAAAGTTGCTGGTGAACGCAGCAGGCCAGGCAGCATCTGTAGGAAGAGGTGCAGTCGACGTTTCAGGCCGAGACCCTTCGTCAGGACTTCGCCTGGCCTGCTGCGTTCACCAGCAACTTTGATGTGGGTTGCTTGAATTTCCAGCATCTGCAGAATTCTGTTGAATGCAATTTTGGTATTCGTTTCAAGGGGACGAGACCATAAGAGCAAGGATGTACTGCTTAGGTGTTAGGAAGTGTTGGTAAGACCACTTTTGGAATATTGTGAGCAACTTGGCCCCATATCTAAGGAGGTTGGGTGGCCGTGTGGAGATACGTCTTGACCAAAGGATGCAAGGTGCTCCTTCCCTCCACTAGCCTGCAGGTCACCCTTGGGCAAGGTGTAGCACCTGCTTAACCACCCGATCAGGGTCACGCAAAACCATGGGAGCAGCTGGTGGACGGTTGTATGAGCAGCTGGTGCATATCACAAATCCTGGACATGTGACCGCTGACACCAGGCAGATGATCTGTGAATAATATTGATAATGGATGGGGTCACCCGTCTTGTAAAGACACTGCCCAGATGAAGGCAATGGCAAACCACTTCTGTAGAAAAATTTGCTAAGAACAATCATGGTCATGGGACCCACATCATACCACAGGGCAGATAACAAACAAACAAACCTAACGAAGGGTGTATTGGCCTGGGGGAGGGTGCACAAGAATGATCCCAGGAATGAAAAGCTTAACCAATGAGGAATGCTTGATGTCTCTGAGCCTGCACTCAATGGAGTTCAGAAAGATGAGGAGAGATGTCATTGAAACCTACCAGATATTGATGTGAGAGGACATTTCCATTCGCAGGGTGACCTGCAAGCTGGTGGAGGGAAGGAACACCTTAAACCTCCTTTGGTAGAGATGTATCTCCACCTTGCCACCCAGCTTCCTTAGGTATGGGGCCTTGGACCAGAGGGCACAGCCTCAGAATAAAAGGATGTCTCTTTAAGACTGAGGTGAGGAGGACTTTCTTCTGCCGGGGGTGGGGGAGGTGTGAATCTGTGGAATTTGTTGCCACAGAAGGCATCGGAGGCCAAGTCATTGGGTGTATTTAAGGCAGAGATTGGTAGCTCTTGATTGTTAGAGAGGATAAGGGTTGCAGGGAAAAAGCAGGAAAATGGGAGTTCAACAAACATCAGTTATAATTGAACAGTGGAGCAGCCTCAATGGGCTGAACAGCTTAAGTATGCTCCTACATCTTATGGTCAATATAATCTCCTTTGAGTGAAGCTTGGGAAAGTACGAATTACATTTGAAGTTCTATGCTCTACAGTTTACAGGGCAGTGTAACATTTCACCAGCATGTTTCAACACTTCTGCATCAGATTACACTTTCTCAGTCCATGGGGGAGCTCGGTAGTTCATTGCACTTTGACTACGCTGGTTTTAAAACACATCACGATTCACCATTACGTCTATTACTGGCCGCAAAGAGTTCTCCTCACTCACCAGACAACAATTATCCTCCAACCTTTCTAACAGATCCTGCCCTGTTGAGTTCCATGTGAGGGGCCAGATTTATACATAAGGTTTAGGAGTAGAATTTAGGCCATTTGGTCCATCGAGTTTGATCTGCCATGCATTCATAGCTGATTTTTTTCAACCCCATTATCCCTCCTTCTTGTGTAACCTTTAACCCCTCCCCATCAATCCCTACCTCAAATATACCCACTGCCCTCTGTGGCAACAAATTTCACGGATTCACCACCTTCTAGCTGAAGAAAATTCCTCTTCATTACAGTTCTAAAGAGATATCCCTTTCTTCTGATACTGGGCTCTTGGATCCTACTTTAAAGAAAGGAATAATGACATTTTAACCTCAGATGCACTCTCCCCTACTGTTTGCAGATTATCAATTAGTGTGAGATGGCAGATTTCCAGTCAGATTTTTTATATATACTGTATATTTGTAATCTTATGCAGTCAACACTTTTCCCAAAGGTTTCATCGTTTTTGTTTGCTTTCCTTATCCTGGTTACATAATGCAACAATTACGTTAAAATGCACGAAGGTTCAATGTGTTGGAAAAAAGTTGACAATGCTAATGTGGAACAATGGTATCACCAGATGTAAGCGCTTGATAATAATTGCCCAGATGGGCAGATCTGCTGATCATTTTCCTCACGTCTTTACAGAAAGTGGGAACCAATGGCGAGGCCAATGTTTATTGAGTAGCCTTGGGACTAGCTGATCTACTTCAGAGCAGTTTGAAATCAAACAACTTGTGAGGAAGTGGAGCTACAGATAGACTGGTCTGGACGGTAATGGTTTAGTTTCCTCCCCAACAACAGAAAATCTGCAGATGCTGGAAGTCCAAGTAACACACACAAAATGCAGGGGGAATTCAGCAGGGCAGGCTGCATCCATGGAAATGAATAAACAGTTGACACTTCGGGCCGTGACCTTGTCGACTATTTACTCTTTTCCATAGATGCTGCCTGGCCTGCTGAGTTCCTCCAGCATTTTGTGTGTGTTGCTCTAATTCCTTCCTGAAAGGTTTGGGCTTTTCCAAAAATCTAGTAGGTTCAGAGTGAACTGTATGTGCTCCTTCCAAAGGTTTTATAAATACTGAATCCTCAAATAGCAACACTGAGTCTGAAGCAACACCAATTCCTAAGTGTAGTAACCAATACACTGCACAGTCATGCCTTTCACTACATAACAGTCCCATTGGTCTTTGCATGTGTCTGCTGGTTCCGGGGACACGACGGCATGAGGAGAGCTCCATTCACTGAAAACAAGTGGTCAATTAAACCAAGCATTGACTGTGTCAAACACGCACCAAGGCCTCACTTGGCTGGTAATGAGAGGGGCCATTGCGTTCAAATCCTCCCTGTACGTTCAAAATATCATTCCCAAGGCACACTGATGTTGGGACAGCTGCGGAGGGGACGAGACAGCTACCACCTCTTTGCCCACTGTGGATTCGCTAAGAGGGTGTGTAAACTGATGCAAGGGTCTGCGCAGCTGCAGAAACAAAGTACTCTCTGATTTACGGGCTCTTCCCAGACACACACACACACACACACACACAGACATCAAGCGCTGCTTGAAGCTTATCAACTAAGCGAAAGACACCCTTATTGGTCTCCCAGCTCAGTGAGATGCCCGTAAGTGAAAACTGCCCACTGACACATTCAGGACTGCAGGCAGAGGTGGACGTGCTGAGGGATGCAGCCAGGGCTAAGGCTTGTGAGGAAAGACCACAGTCGAGGCTCCTTCTGCCACCACACACGAGTCGGGTGGGCAAGACCCTCATACAGTGGGAGGGTGTATCACCCTGGGGGGCTGCGTGAGGGGCACTGGTGCTATGCTTTTAAAAAATTGTTAACACTACTGAATCTGTTTAACAAATGGTAGATATCTCACCTGAAAGGCAAACTGCTGAGTTATGGAGAGTTTGAAGACGTCGGGGCCCCATTTATTGAAGCATAGGAGAATGGGGATGATCTCCTGGAGGTGTATGAGATTATGAGGGGCAGAGATAGAGTGAACTCTGTTTCCCCAGTTCAGGAATAAAGACCTAGATGAGAGGGGAGCGATTTAATAGGCAACATTTTCATCAAGAGAGTGGTCAGTGTACAGACTGAGCCCCAGAGGAAGTGTTTGAAGGTATACAGTGTATTGTCAATATTTAAAAGGTACTTGGACATTTCTGTAAATAGGAATTCCCAATACCAAGGACATACAGTCAAGGTTAGTGAGTTGCCGCTGGAACTGTGTCGACACTTGTTGGCTGCCCAGCACATTCCTTCCTGATCTGGTTTGGCGCAAGCAATGCATTTCACTGTATGCTTTGACGAACGTGAAATAAATAAAGCCAATCTTTATCTTTCTCTTTATAGGAAAGATTTAGAAGGATATTGGCCAGATGTGAGGACATGAGATGAGCTTAGATGGGAATCTTGGTCAGCAAAGGGCCTGTTTTGGTGCCGTTGACTTGATGACAGTGCAGCACTCTGACAGTACTGCACTGAGGCAACAGACTAGTTGCTGATGTTCTTATCCCCATCGCCCTGAAACTCCTCCTATTCACAAGTGACTCCAGCTGCACTCCTGAATTCAGCAGTTTGCCTCTTAAACTTCCGGGAATTCTTTACAGGAGTATTTAATTTATCGTTTAGATTGGAAAAGCCATCCATTCCCTCCCTCTCTCGTTACTGGCTCCTGGCCCTGCTTTTACAGCTGACGCCCTATGACCTTGAAACAATAGCACAGACAACCACCGACACAGGTTCAGATTGTTTTTAAGTGGCAAAGTTGTAATGACTCACATTCAAAACATTAGTGTCTCGCCCCCTCATAACAATGAACATTCATAACTGGCAACAACAGTAGGCCCCTTCACAAACCTTTACACTGCTGCATTTAACCCTCCAGAGGCCACATCCACTGGCACTCTTCGGTAGCTTGCATCAGAGGTATATACCGGCGTGTTTAACAACATACCCAGATGCACAACAGCTCGGTATGGCAACTACTCTGCCCTAAGACCGCAAGAAACCACAGAGATTTATGAACACAGCCCAGTTCACCACACAAACCAGCCTCCTCTCTTATCAACTCTCCCCACTGTCTTGGGAAAACATCCAGCGCAATCAAGGGCGCTTTGCATCCACTCATTCCCCCCTCCACGTCCCCAAACCCCACTTTCATTTTGGCAAAAGATACAAAAACACGGGCCACCAAGTTCAAGAACAGCTTCTCTCCCACTTAACGGACATCTTATACAATAACAAGCAGCTCTCGAGCTCTCAGTCAACCTCCTTGTGGCCCTTCAATCTAATTTGTTTGCTGCACTGAACTTTCACTGTAGCTGCAGCACGATATCCTGCATTCTTAATTTTTCCCTTTGCTACTGTCTCAAGGTACAGATATTTGGATGATATTTCTGATTGGCATACATTTATGAAATGATGTGTCTGGATGGCATGCAAACAGAAGTGTTTCACTGTGTCTCAGTATATGTGACAACAGCAAACCTGTAGCCTGAAGCCAGTAATCAATTGGGACCTTCTGCAACACCCACCAAAACTGTTACAGGAACTTCTAAGCAGTGGATCATTAAACACTTGAAGAGACTGCACTTTCTGTGCGACTGGAACCCTATATTCTGCATCACATCCGAAATGCTGGAAGGACTCAGCAGGTGAGGCAGCATCTGGGGGCAAATGCACCATCAGGACAATTGGTTAGATAGCCCACAAACTGGGTCTCAGCCCCACATCTTGACTGCCTGTTCCTCTCTATAGCTGATGCCCAACCTGCTGAGTTCCCCTAACATTTTAACATTGAATGTGAGTTACTCTGAATCTCAAGCATCTGCAGAATCGTATGCTTAATCTGCATTCTGTGATTTTGTTTTTGTCTGTTTACTATCTCAAAGACTACTGTTTAGAATGATGCCATGCAAAACCAAGTTTTCCGCTCTAGATGTGACGATACTAAACCAATAACTAAAGGGGGGGGGTAAAAAGAAATTAATTGATGGAAAGAGGAGGAAGGGCAAAGTGCAGGCAAGAACTTGCATTTCTAGGGTACTATCAAATGCTTGAAATAGTCAGCAAGTCAAGCAGCATCAGTGAAAGAAGAAACAGCTGACATCTCAGGCAACGGCCATTCATCTGCCCTGACGTTCAGTAGTTTCTGTTGTTATTTCCTCCATTTCCTCCACTTTGCTTTAATGTTTCTTTCTTTTCACTGCTCTAAAGCCAAAGAACTACTTTGTAAAAGTGTGGCCACTGCTGGGATAAAGGAAACTCAGAAAACAATCTGTCCACAGCAGCCCCCACCCCCATAAGAAGCGTTGAGATAATTACCAGATGACACAGTAACTGCTGGAGGAACTCAGCAGGTCAAGCGGCATCTGTGGGGGAAAGAGTGGTCGATGCTCTGGGTTGAGACCCTGTGTCACTCCTTTCCTCCACAAATGATGTTCCGCCCACTGCATTCCTTCAGCAAATTGTTTGTTGCTCCACATTCCACATCTGCAGTCCCTTGTGTGTCCATTTAACTTGGACATGGACCTGGTTAGTCAGAGAATAACTGAGGACTGGATTTGCAAGGGGATGATTTTTATCTGGAGAGACAATGTTGTGCATAGAAATTAGAAGTGCTGAATTTAAACATCACCAACCATCCTACACTCAGCTGCAGTTTATCCAGTATATATGGGGTCACACGTTGACACAGTGGGCAGAGCTGCTGCCACACAGGCTGAGAGAACCAGGTTCAATCCTGCTCTCAGGTGCTGTCCATGCACTCTCGCCCTGCAACTGCATCAGCTTCTCCCACATCACAAAGACGTGCAAGGTGGTATATTTGCAAAGAAAAAGAGTTTCAGGATGTATATTGTGTACATTTCTCTGACATTAAACATACCTACTGAATCTAATTGTTCAAATTCAAGTTGAAGTTTATTGTCATTCAACCACATACATGTCAACCGCTAGACTAAACGAGGTACCTCTGGACAAAGGTGCAAAACACAGTACATGTGGTACTGACACACCACACAGAAAGTAATATCACCACAGATAAATTAACAAATAGTAAAATAGAATCCAGAAGCTTGACATTTAGCATAAGATGCATTTACAACACAAGTAAACAGTATAACACTACTGGCACTTCATAAGTGATGATGACCGCTGTAAATTACCCATCGTGCGTAGGTGAATTGTTAAATCTGGAGGGATGACAGGGAGGGGTGAGAGTTAATGGGAATGTATGAAGAATAAGTAAAATGGCGGTGTAAATGGGTGGTTGAAAGTTATCATGGACTTGATGGGCCAAACGGCCTGTTTCTGTGCTTTGCTGCTCTGTGACTCTGATTCTATATTTAGAAATATGGGAGATACCAGGAAAAAAAAGACCAAGGTCCCGACCACCCATCCCACAATCTCTTTGACCCACTACAGTCAGGACGGAGCTACAGGAACATCAGGACTGGGATTGTTAGGCTGGGTAACAGCTTCTTCCCTCAGGCTGTGAGAGCAATGAACACCCTGACGCCACCGCGGTCTCGTCACTAGGACGGAGAGCTGTTTTTGAATGAACTTTTATTAACTTATTTATAGTATAATATTTTGTTTTATGTGCTGTGTGTGATAAATAGTGTGCTGGTGCACCGTGGTCCAGAGGAATGTTGTTTCATTCGGTTGTATACATGTACAGTCAGACGACAGTAAACTTGAACTTGCAATACATAAAAATTACCGTAAGTTACAAAATAAATAAATAGTGCTAAAGAGGAATAACAAGGCAGTGCTCATGGACCATTCAGAAATCTGATGGCAGGCGGGAAGAGGCTGCTCGTAAATCTTTGAGTGGGTCTCCTATAGAGAATGGGAATGTATTTGTTACCCAGACTGTAATCACTGGTTAGAAAGTCTCTCACATCACACACCACGTTCACACTTGATTGGCATATTAAGCCTTTTAAAGACACAGCATTCCCCACTAGTTCCAACCCTTGCACTCATCTGAAGGAAATATAACTGGCCACGACCTAAAAAGATTTCAGGCTGTCAGACTTTATTTATGACACCTATCAAAGGGAGGCCTCATTTGTTCAGCAGTGCAGCAAATGCAAGTAAATGGGCAATTACCTGTAAAGACTATACACATTTCAGAACATTACCTTACCAGAGTACTAATTTGTGAATAAGTGGCTAATTTAGGATGTCCACACTAATCCGTTTAACCAGCTGAGCTAGTGTAGCATGATGGATTGACTTCATATCTTCAAAATCCACTGAGTTTAAATTGGCCTTTATTTTCAAAATGTAACCTACTGTGAAAACTGGGATTTTCATGTTCAGACTTAGCAGGATAAAAGTGTAAATCATTGAGCAAGTCTAATTGCTCCCTGCCTGGCTTTAAACAATTTCCTTCCAACTCTCAGCTGAGGGATCGGAAGGATTTGCTCCGTGTGATTAAAAACACTCGGCGCACATCCTCCCAGGTTCAGCAGCTCCGGCAGAACAGATGCCATTGTTGATTCCGTTGGTCACAGTCTGGTGATGGAATCTAAAGATCTGCCATTCAGCAGAGTGTCGCAGATTGAAGGGTGATCTTATAGAGGGAGAGGCAGAGGAAAGGTCTTTCTCCCAGGAAACACACATCAAAGTTGCTGGTGAACGCAGCAGGCCAGGCAGCATCTCTAGGAAGAGGTACAGTCGACGTTTCGGGCCGAGACCCTTCGTCAGGACTAACTGAAGAAAGAGCTAGTAAGAGATTTGAAAGTGGGAGGGGGAGGGGGAGATCCAAAATGATAGGAGAAGACAGGAGGGGGAGGAATGGAGCCAAGAGCTGGACAGGTGATTGGCAAAGGGGATATGAGAGGATCATGGGACAGGAGGTCTGGAAGGAAGACAAGGGCGGGGGGGAACCCAGAGGATGGACAAGGGGTATAGTCAGAGGGACAGAGGGAGAAAAAGGAGAGTGAGAGAAAGAATGTGTGTATAAAAATAAATAATGGATGGAGTACGAGGGGGAGGTGGGGCATTAGCAGAAGTTAGAGAAGTCGATGTTCATGCCATCAGGCCATCATTTCTCCCAGGGTCGGGAATCGAGAACAGCGGAGCATCAGTTTAAGGTGAAAGGGGAAAGATTTAGACCATAAGACCATAAGACAAAGGAGCAGAAGTAGGCCATTCGGCCCATCGAGTCTGCTCTGCCATTTTATCATGAGGTGATCCATTTTATCCTATTTAGTCCCACTGCCCCGCCTTCTCACCATAACCTTTGATGCCCTGGCTACTCAGATACCTATCAATCTCTGCCTTAAATACACCCAATGACTTGGCCTCCACTGCTGCCTGTGGCAACAAATTCCATAGATTCACCACCCTCTGACTAAAAAAATTTTTTCGCATTTCTGTTCTGAAAGGGCGCCCTTCAATCCTGAAGTCATGCCCTCTTGTACTAGACTCCCCCATCATGGGAAACAACTTTGCCATATCCACTCTGTCCATGCCTTTTAACATTCGAAATGTTTCTATGAGGTCTCCCCTCATTCTTCTAAACTCCAAGGAATACAGTCCAAGAGCGGACAAACATTCCTCATATGTTAACCCTCTCATTCCCGGAATCATTCTGGTGAATCTTCTCTGTGCCCTCTCCAACGTCAGCACATCCTTTCTTAAATAAGGAGCCCAAAACTGCCCACAGTACTCCAAGTGAGGTCTTACCAGCACCTTATAGAGCCTCAACATCACATCCCTGCTCCTATACTCTATTCCTCTAGAAATGAATGCCAACATTGCATTCGCCTTCTTCACTACTGACTCAACCTGGAGGTTAACTTGAAGGGAATCCTGTACGAGGACTCCCAAGTCCCGTTGCATCTCAGAACTTTGAATTCTTTCCCTATTTAAATAATAGTCTGCCGGTTTATTTTTTCTGCCAAAGTGAATAACCATACACTTTCCAACATTGTACTTCATTTGCCACTTCTTTGCCCATTCTTCCAATCTATCCAAGTCTCTCTGCAGACTCTCCGTTTCCACAGCATTACCGGCCCCTCCACCTATCTTCGTATCGTCAGCAAACTTAGCCACAAAGCCATCTATTCCATAATCCAAATCGTTGATGTACAATGTAAAAAGAAGCGGCCCCAACACTGATCCCTGTGGAACACCACTGGTAACCGGCAGCCAACCAGAATAGGATCCCTTTATTCCCACTCTCTGTTTCCTGCCAATCAGCCAACGCTCTATCCACGTATGTAACTTTCCTGTAATTCCATGGGCTCTTATCTTGTTAAGCAGCCTCATGTGTGGCACCTTGTCAAAGGCCTTCTGAAAATCCAAATATACAACACCCACTGCATCTCCCTTGTCTAGCCTACTGGTAATTTCCTCAAAAAATTGTAATAGGTTTGTCAGGCAGGATTTTCCTTTAAGGAATCCACGCTGAGTTCTGCCTATCTTGTCATATGCCTCCAGGTACTCTGTAACCTCATCCTTGACAATCGACTCCAACAATTTCCCAACCACCGACGTCAAGCTAACAGGTCTATAATTTCTTTTTTGCTTCCTTGCCCCTTTCTTAAATAGCGGAGTGACATTTGCAATCTTCCAGTCTTCCGGAACCATGCCAGAATATATTGACTTTTGAAAGATCATCGCTAATGCCTCCGCAATCTCCACAGCTACTTCCTTCAGAACACGAGGGTGCATTCCATCTGGTCCAGGAGATTTATCGACCTTTAGCCTATTCAGCTTCCTGAGTACTTTCTCTGTCGTAATTGTGACGGCGCACACTTCTCTTCCCTGCCACCCTTGAGTGTCCGGTATCCTGCTGTCTTCCTCAGTGAAGACTGATGCAAAATACTTGTTCAGTTCCTCTGCCATCTCCTCATCTCCCATTACAATTTCTCCAGTATCATTTTCTATCGGTCCTATATCTACTCTCACCCGTCTTTTACTCTTTATATACTTGAAAAAGCTTTTAGTATCCTCTTTGATATTATTTGCTAGTTTCCTTTCATAGTTAATCTTTTCTCTCTTAATGACCTTCTTGGTTTCCTTTTGTAAGGTTTTAAAGACTTCCCAATCCTCTGTCTTCCCACTAATTTTTGCTTCCTTGTATGCCCTCTCCTTAGCTTTAACTTTGGCTTTGACTTCTCTTGTCAACCACGGTTGCATCCTTTTTCCACTCGAAAATTTCTTCTTTTTTGGAGTATACCTGTCTTGCACATTCCTCATTTCTCGCATAAACTCCAGCCATTGCTGCTCTGCCGTCTTTCCCGCCAGTGTCTCTTTCCAGTCAACTTTGGCCAGTTCCTCTCTCATGCCACTGTAGTTTCCTTTACTCCACTGAAACACCGACACATCAGATTTCGGCTTCTCTTTTTCTAATTTCACAGTGAACTCAATCATGTTATGATCACTGCCTCCTAAGGGTTCCTTCACCTCAATCTCTCCAATCACCTCCGGTTCATTACACAATACCCAATCCAGTACAGCTGATCCCCTAGTGGGCTCAACCACAAGCTGTTCTAAAAAGCCATCTCGCAGACATTCTACAAATTCTCTCTCTTGAGATCTAGTGCCAACCTGATTTTTCCAATCTACTCGCATAAGATCCCCCACAATTATCATAACACCGCCCTTCTGACAAGCCTTTTCTATTTCCTGTTGTAATTTGTAGTCCATATCCCTGCAGCTGTTTGGAGGCCTATAAATAACTGTCATCAGGGTCCTTTTACCCCTGCTATTCCTTAGCTCAACCCATAAAGATTCTGCACCTTCCGATCCTATATCACCTCTTTCTAATGATTTAATATCATTTCTTACCAATAAAGCCACACCTCCCCCTCTGCCTACCTTCCTATCCTTCCGATACACCGTGTATCCTTGGATGTTCAACTCCCAGAGACATGCATCCTTTAGCCAGGTCTCAGTGATGGCCACAATATCATACCTGCCAATCTGTAGCTGTACAACAAGATCATCCACCTTATTTCTTATGCTGCGTGCATTTAAGTACAACACCTTAAGACCAGTCTTTTAATAGGAACTTAAGGGGCAACATTTTCATCCAGGGGTGTCAGAATCAGGTTTATTCCCACTGCCGTATGTCGTAAGATTTGTTTTGCGGCAGCAGTACAGTACAATACATAAAATATACCACGTTACAATAAGAAATATCAAAAAAAAAGAGTAAGTAGGGCAAAATAGTGAGGTAGTGTTCATGGGCTCACGGACCATGTGATGGCAGAAGGGGAGAAGCTGTTTCCAAAACACGTAGTGTGTGTCGTCAACCTCCCGTACCTCCTCCCTGATGGCAGTAATGAGAAGAGGGCACATCCTAGGTGGTGGGGGACCTCAATGTTGGACGCTGCATCTTGAGACATCACCTATTGAAGATGTCCTTTTTGAAGAACTCAGTACATGGAATGAGTTGCCAGAGGAAGTGGCTGAGGCAGGTACATAAACAATATTTAAAAGGCACTTGGCCAGGTACATGGATCGGAAAGGGTTAAAGGGATATGGGCCAAAGGTGGACAAATGGGACTAACTTTGATGGGAATCTTAGTTGGACAACTGGGGCGAAAGGGCCTGTATCCGTGCTGTGTCTGTCTCCGTTACCTCAGGACCGCAATCCAAACCTCAGCAGACGATGAGAAAGGACCCGATTTTCTAGCATCAGACTCAGGCCGCCTCAATAAAGTTGCTAAAGTGCTGAGAGGTAGGGAAATGCCCATTTAGTCATACCAAACAGTATTGTGCCTAAGTCTTAGGCACATAAATATACTTAGTTAGGGTGCCCAAGACCTTTGCACAGCACCATAGTAGTCAATGTGGAAGGCAGACCGAGATTGTAAATCTGGCGGGAACAGTGGATGTTGGGAATGGTGAGTGTGGACTGCCACCAGAGGGTTGTGGGACAGGTGGTAGAGAAAGAGTGCCAGAGGCAGGGACTGGTGCGGGTGCAGACACACCCAGCCCTGAGACACCAGGCAAGATTTCAAACAACTGGTTTACTGATCATTACAGAATGTCTCTCTGGTGTTTCCCGCTCCCTCCCCTCTCCCTTCCCCTTTTCCCAACCATGATTCCCCTCTTCCTGCCCCCTTCCCACTCTCAGTCTACAATAGAGACCCGTATCAGAATCAGGTTTACCATCACTTACGTATGTCATGAACTGTGTGCTTGTTTCTGCAGCAGCAGTACAGTGCAATACATAAAATTGCTGCAGTACTTTGCAAAAGTCTAAGGCACCTTAATTATATATACTGTGCGTGCCTAAGACTTTTGTACAATACTGTACTGTCAAAATGCAGATTGATATTTGCTAACAGCATCTGTGGTGCACCAAAGCCTAGCAAAAAGATTCTAGTTCAACTTAAGACACACTGCGAATACGGAACTGTTGTGAGTGATTGACAACAACAAGGCACTTTAATGGTTCTGTAACTAATTACTGCAGTTCCCAGTTCGCAGGAATTATGCCAAGTCCAATCCAAATTTCTAGCTTTGGATATTCCTTTGACCTTATCTTCAGTAACTTTGGACACAATGATCAAGTCAGCTCTGAGTCTTTCTCATACAGTTCTTGAGAAAATTCATTTAGGGTGAGAAATGTGCCTGAACTTGACAGCAGAGCAGTGCACTACATTGTTGCATGACTCAGTCTCATGCGGCCCTTGAGCCTGTATGACTGTTCAAAGATAATGATTGAACCACATCTTAGCATGTCATCACGTATTGATGCCCTTCATATGGAATTGGTTTATGATTGTCACATATACTGAGTATTGCTTACATGCTGTTCACATCACTACACAGTGCACTGAGGTAGAACAAGGTAAAACAAAAGCAGAATGCAGATACAGTGTAGACGATAATGTTCAAGGTCATAATGGGATAGATTGTGTGGTCAAGAGTCCAATTTATCATACTAGGGATTTAAAACTGTCGGATAGAAGCTGACCTTGACCCTTGACCTTGACGTGCTCATTGGCCTTTGGATCTCCTGAACCAGCGTTCAGGACGTGTGGGGTCTTTGGCCGCTTCACTGAGGCCAGGAGAACTATAGACGGAGTCCCAGGAGGGGAGGCTGGTTTCAATGTCTACAACTCTCTGTAATTTCTTGTGGTTACAGGCAGAGCAGTTATCATAACAAGCCATGGTGCATCAATAAAAATTAAGGGCCAACTGCAGTAGATTGAGGTTGTCTGGTTGTCTGGAGTCAATGTGTGCCAAGAGGAGCCCCTTGAAGCACTTCACTGTCAATAATGAGATAATCTCATTAGTGAAAGATCGTACAGATCTGCAACTTCATTGCCATTCAAGGGGGGAGGATTACAGATTCTTTCCTTCCTTTATTTCACAATTTCGCTATGAAGTAGCTTAGTTCATGTATTCTGATTAAGTTAAAAAAAAGAGCTCAGCAGGTCAGGCAGAGGGGGTGATGAATAGTTCTCAGGCTGAGACCATTCACCTGGACCGAGGGTGATGAAGGAAGACACGAGAGTCTGCAGATGCTGAATTGTGAAGCAACATACAAGGTGCTGGACAAACAGGGGTCAGGCAGCATTTGTGGAGGGAAATATTCAGTCCATATTTCTGGTCCAAGCTGGGGGAGATAGCCAGTCTATATAAAGTGGAGGAAAGAGGGTAACCTTTCATGCCCAGACTATCATCCTCCACCTTAAATACATCCAATGACTTGGCCTCCACAGCCAGCTGGGGCAATCAGTTCCACATACTCACTACCCTCTGGCTAAAGAATTTCCTCCTCATCTCTGTCCTAATGGCACATCCTTCCATTCTATTCTCTCTCTGCTTTAACATCACTGGAACACCGAAGGGAAGGGTATTAATGGAGGTGGTTTATATAGGGCAGTCAGTACTGTGTTGCACTGCTCTATGTCGATGTCTATGCCAAAGGTCTGCCTCCAGTATCCCTTGAAATAGGGTCCCAAAGATTGACAATCCTTAGAGTAATTCACACTTTATCCTGGCCTCTCTCTAAGGTGAATGCACGGAAGTTCCTCACTATCCCGTGAACTGATCGGTGCCGAGACTGGATGATAGGGTTGTAGAGTCGCACAGCACTTAAACAGGCTCTCCAGGCCATCATTTCGATGCTGACCATTGAGTACTCCTCTGTGCTAACCCCAATTTCCCACCCTCCACCCGCAACTTTCACCGCTCTGATCTTCAAGAGTTTTGATGCGTTGTGTGGTGTAGTGTGCAAGTTACACTGAAGAGTCAGCATGTCAGCCACCATCATCTCACACCCACTTGCAGAGACTCCAGTTTTAAACAATCACTTTCTTGGGCTTCATGTACATTTGATATTTGCTGTGAACTCATAGAATCACAGAAAGAGGCCCTTTCGTAGAGCACTACAACACGTAAACAGGTCCTTCGGCCAACCTAGTTCATGCTGAACTGTTATTCTGCCTAGTCCCATCAACCTACACCTGGACCATAGCCCTCCACATCCCTCCCATCCATGTGCTTATCCAAATTTCCCTTAAATGTTGCAAATGAAACCTCATCCACCACTTCCACTGGCAGCTTGTACCGCACTTGCATTACCCTCCGAGTCACAGTTTCCCCTCAGGTTCCCCTTAAATATTTCACCTTTCATCTTTGACCCTTTAGATCTACTCTCACCCAACCTCAGTGGAAAAAGCCTGCTGCATCTACCCTATCTACGCCCCTGAAAATTTTGTATGCCTCCATCAAATCTCCCCTCATTCTTCTACGTTCCAGAAAATATACTCCTAAACTATTCAACCTTTCCCTGTAATGCAGGTTCTCAAGTTCCAGCAAATTCCTTGTAAGTTTTCTCTGTCCTCCCAAAGAGCAACACCTCATACTTGTCTGCATTCAATTCCATCTGCCATTTCTCAGCCCATTTTACCAGCTAGTCCAGATCCTGCTGCAAGCTCTGATAGTCTTCTTCACTGTCCAATCAAATGATTCAAATGGCTCCATTTATTATCAGAGAATGTATACAGTAAACAATCTGAAATACTTGTCTTCGTAGACCTACACGATAAACAGAAGAGCCCTGGAAGAACAGACGACAAAAAAAGTTAGAGCCCTAAAGCACCCTCTCCCACCCACCGCGCATGCAGCAGCAAGCATCAATGCGAAAACTCCCCCCCCCACCCACCTGCTTCAGCAAAAAACTCGGTGTCATCCACAATTTGCTAATCCAGTTTAGCACATTATCATCCAAATCATTAGTGTAGGTTACAAACAATGGACCCAGCATCAATCCCTGTGGCACATCACTAGTCACAGGTCTCCAGTTTGAGAGGAAACCATCTACTACCACTCTCTGACTTCTCCTGCCAAGCCAATGTTGAATCCAATTCACTGCTTCACCCTGAAATCCAAGCCACTGAACTTTCTGGACCAGCCTCCCATGTGGAAATTTATCAAAGGCCTTGCTAAAGTCCATGTAGACAAATTCCACTTCATCAACTTTCCATGACCTACCATGAGCAAAAACATGTTGACTATCCTTAATCAGGCCCTGCCTATCCAAATACTTACATATCCTGTCCTTTAGAACACCTTCCAATAATTTATCCATTACTGACGTCAGGTTCATGGACCTATAATTTCCTAGCTTATTCTTACAGCAGCAATCCTTGGGAAATACGTACGGTTTGTCAATTCTCTATGCCTCTCATAATCTTGTGAACCTCTATCAGGTCTTCTCTCAGCCTCTGCCACTCCAGAGAAAACTATCCAACTTTATTCTAACTCTTCTTATCCATGTGCTCTCTAATCCAGGCAGCATTCTGGTAAACCTCTTCTGCACCCTTGACATAGCCTCCACATCCTTCTTATAATGGGGCGACCAGAACGGAATACAGTACTCCAGATGAGACCTAACCAGAGTTTTATAAAGCTGCAGAATAACTTCCTGACTAATAAAGACAAGCATGCCATACAGCTTCTTTACCTCTCTGTCAATGTGCTACCACTTCCAATGGACTATGGACATGGACTCCGATCCCTCTCTACATCAATACTGTTAAGGGTCCTGCCATTAATTATTGCGGCTTTATGTTGGGAGGGAGCAGCATTGGTGCTAGTGATGCAAAAAGACTAAATAAACTCATCAAAAAGGCTGGATCCATCCTTGGCTACTCTTTTGAGTTAGTGGTGGAGAGGAGGTCACTAAACAAATTGTTATCCATTATGGACAATCAGGCACATCCTCTCCATGACCTGCTGAATAGGCAGTGGAACACCCTTTCGAACAGGCTCATTCAGCTCCGCTGTCACATGAATCGTTACAGAAAATCGTTCCTACCAAATGGTCTAAGCATATACAACAGTTCACCTCTGTGCGACAGGAGAACACACATCATAGTACAGTAGCAATACACACAAAATGCTGTCTGGCTTGCTGAGTTCCTCCAGCATTTTATGTGTGTTGCTCGAATTTCCAGCATCTGATGAGTTTCTCTGGTTTGTCATAGTACAATAGTCTATGTTTTATTATTCCATACGTTATTATTGCGCATTGGTACATTACTATCATGTATATTATTATTCTGTACTTTATTATTAGTTAATATTATCATTATTATATACTATTATTGCTAAGTATATTCTTAAAGGTTGCGGCTGTAATGGAATAACTTCCCACTCGGGATCAATAAAGTACTTATTATTATTATTATTATTGCTACTGTCCTTTTACATTTGATCTCCCAAAGTTACAATCAGATCTGACACAGAGGGTGAGTGACCAATTTCTGCTTCCATATCTAAGCTGGAGCCCATTCTCAATGGATCAATTTCTCTGTTTTTGAAAAAAAGATCTGAATCACACCTGGTTCTAGGATCACAGTCAAGAAGCCGTCTAGATTTAGGCGTCAACTTGTTTGTTTGAAAATCAGGGTGGGGACGATTGTCACGTGCCTGTGTGCATGTGTGCAGTGAGAAAGCTCCTTGCGGCAGAATCACAGGGACAGAGCCTTGTCAAAAATGTGATGAAGATCGACTCCTGGAAGGGACGTTTCATTACTCTTCCAACTTTTCCTCAGAAATTCAAGTTGTAAAGAGGCAAACAGCAGCAACAGCACATTTACCTCCATCTGACTGTAGAAGAAGCAAATGCTGAGGATTCCAAGGAAACTCTTAAGTCCATGTTACAATAGTGAACCTCCTTAAGAAACTTGTTCCTGCTTGTGAAGTGCTTCCAATGAAAGGCTTTACAGAAATGCAAATTATTGTTATTATCTGAACACCCACACTCAAAGTTTTAGAAACAACTTCTTCCTCTCTGCTATCAGATTCCTGAATCCATGAACACAACCTTTCTTTTTCTCTCTACTGTACATATACACGTATATGTATACATACATGATTGTAATTTATTGTATATTACACTGTATTGTTATTACAAAATAAAATATTCCATGACATACGAGGGGTGATTGATAAGTTTGTGGCCTAAGGTAGAAGGAGACAATTTTAGAAAACATAGCACATTTATTTTTCCTACACTTACACACTTAGTCCAGCGGTCGTGGAGCATACGGATCCCTTCTTTGTAGAGGTCAGCCTCCTGGACCTCCAGAAGTGGTCCACAGCAGGGGTGATTGATAAGTTCGTGGCCTGGGGTAGAAGGAGATGAGTTATTAACTTCAAACTTTCTGCATTTTCACTTAAAGAGTTGAACTGCACGTGCATGTAACAAGAGCTGTATAACTCACCTCCTTCTACCTTAGGCCACGAACTTAGCAATCACCCCTGCTATGGACCACCTGGAGGTCCAAGATGCTCTCGTTACATGCACGTGCAGTTCAACTCTTTGAGTGAAAATGCAGAAAGTTTGAAGTTAGTAACTCATCTCCTACTACCTTAGGCCACAAACTTATCAATCACCACTGCTGTGGACCACTTTCTGGAGGTCCAAGGCACTGACTTCTACAAAGAAGGGATCCATATGCTCCACGACCACTGGACTAAGTGTGTACATGTAGGAGGGGACTATGTTGAAAAATAAATGTGCTAGGTTTTCTAAAATTGACTCTTTCTACCTTAGGCAACGAACTTATTAATCACCCCTGGTCTATCAGTGATAATAAACCTGATTCTTTCATATCGCCTTCAACTGTTCCAAGACTCACAAGTGAGGGAAGAATTAAGCACCTATTTAAATGCTCAAGTTGGGGTTATTACAATTCTCCTTTCTCATGCCCAGTTTTTTGGAGAGAGACGGCTACAAGGTCTTTTTCAAGTACATGCTTCAGCATGATGAAGATCAGTCCGATTGCAGAGATTCAGTCACAGGGAAGGCACACTGTCATCTTTATTTTAACGAGAGTTGGCCTGTCACCAAACATTGTTACAAACATCTACAGATGTACATTTGAAACATCACAGTCCGGTAGAGCAATTTGAATGTTCAGGAATGTAAAAGCTGCAAAGAGAAGTGTATTCAGCTCAATACATCAGGGGCACATCCTTCCCCACCATCGGTCATATCTACAGGATGCACTGCCTCAAGAAGGCCACATCTCTCATCAAAGATCCCCACCGTCTCGGCCATGATACATTATCTTCTCACAGTTACCATTAGCTGCGAGGTACAGGAACCTGAAATCACAGATCACTGAGTTTAAGAAGAACTAAGCCCCTTCAAGCAATTCATTCCTTGAACTAACCTGCACAGCCCCAATCACTACTTCAGTATAGCACCACTATGACCACTTTCCACTACAATGGACTTTGTTTTTTCGTTGTACAAATTATGTTCTTTCTTATAGAAGTTATCTTTGTGTTTTTCTTATAAATGTTGTGTCTCTAATGCTGTGTACCTGTGATGCTGCTGCAAGACTTTCAACCCATCTGTGTGTACATGGACTTGTGCATGTGACAAGAACATGTCTTGTTTGTTCTAGATTCCTTCCCCTCCAGCCATTTACCTTTCCTACCCACCTGACTTTACCCATCACCTTTCAGCTAGCCTGCTTGCCCTCCCTCAACTATTTTATTCTTGCTTCTTGCCACTTCCTCAGCCCCAAATGTCACCTGTTTAATCATTGCCAAATGGCGCCCGTGTACATCCACGGCTCTCTGAGGGCTGCAGGAAATTGTCCTGGTTTTCCTCTTAATTATGCTCCTTTTCAACTACTTTCACTGCAATCTGCACCATTAAAATCTGCTCTTAACTTTGGACTACGAAACTACTTCAATGATCTTCATATCTCATGTTCAACAGTTAAATGCGGAGCAGTTAAGCGTGGTGCCTATAAGGGTCAACGCCATGGCCATGGCCGAAACCATGGCAAGATAGGCAGGATTCAAACCAGGCTGAAGTGCAGGGGGGTGAGGCCTCCTCTTCTGAGGATGTGCAGTCACTTGAAAATAAGGTTGACGATCCCAAGGCAAGGCTGCTGTATCAGAGGCAGACAAGGCCGATGTGAATTGTCTGTTGCATTGAGACTTGGTTAACAGTGAACACACCAGACGCAGCTATCCGACAAGAAAGTTTTGCAATTTTTAGAATGGATCAAACTTCGAAAAGGTGGCAGCATACGCTTTTTAGCCAATTCTCATTGGTGCACAGATGTTGGGGTTATGTCAGCTTCTTGTTCTCCTGACTTAGATCAGCTAACGGTTAAATGTAAACCATTCTATTGCCTCGAGAGTTCTCATCTTTGATCTTGACCACGGAATACATACCACCAGCGGCCGATTATAAGCAAGCTGTCGCATAACTGCACGATGCTGTCTGTAAACAAGAAATGGCCCATCCCGACACATTTCAAATAGAGTTGGAGCCTTTATACAATCCTGTTTGAATAAAAGCCTGCTCAATTATCACAGGCACATAACCTGTTGCACCAGAGGTCCCAACACACAAGACCAATGCTACACTACAATAGGGTCCTTCCTGAGACCACACTTTGGTAATTCAGATAATTTTGCTGTAGTCCTGCTGCCTTCATTCAGTCAGAGCCTAAAGAGCAAGGCTGCAGAGATCAAGACGACTAAGAGATGGTCGCAGGAGGCAGAGGAACGGTTACAGGATTGCCTTGAGTCAGTGGACCGGGCCGTGTTCAGGAGCTCATCTGAGGATCTGAATGACTACACCAGGGTTGTCGTTACAGACTTTATTAAACCAGTTGTGGATAATTGTATCCCACGAAATCGTTCAGGGTTTTTCCTCAATCGGAAGCCCTGTAGGAGCAATGAAATCCAGAAACTGCTGAGAGCCAGATCAGAGATATTCGTCTGGAGATCAAGAATGTTGCAAGAGTTGCAGGTATGATCTCCGGAAAGCCATCTTTTGGGCGAAGTGGAGATTCTGGACCAGACTGGAATCAACGAGGGATGCTCGACAGCTGTGGCAGGGTTTGAATGACATAACCTCCCACAGAGTTAAATCTAGTGACCTAGGAGGCAGCTGAGCTTTGTTTCCAGATGAGCTCAATGCCTTCTATGCTCGCTTTGACCACCAGAACGGGGAGGAACCATCGCGCACCTCCATGTCTCCGATGATCCTTTGGCCTCGGTATCTGAAGATGACGTCTGGGCTGCCTTCAAGAGAGTGAATCCAAGGAAAGCATCTGGTCTGGACAGAGTACCTGGCTGAGTACTGAAGTCCTGTGTTGACCAACTGGCTGGTGTATTCACAGATATCTTCAACCTCTCTCTCCGGCTGTGTGTGGTACCCACCTGCTTGAAGCAGACTTCAATCGTACTGATGCCCAAGAAGAGCATGGTAACCTGTCTAAAGGACTATCGCCCAGTGGCACTCACATCCACAGTGATGAAGTGTTTTGAGAGGCTGGTGTTGAAGCACATCAGCTCCTGTCTGAGTGGTGACTTGGATCCTCTCCAATTCACCCACCGAAACAATAGATCTACAGCAGATGTTATCTCATTGACTCTTCACACAACCCTGCAACATCTGGACAGCAAAGATGCTTTTTATTGATTACAGATCAGCATTTATCAACCCCCTAAACTAATTAGTAAATTGCAAGATCAGGGCCTAAATACCTCCTTGTGCAGTTGGATCCTGGATTTCCTCACTTGCTGACCCAGTCAGTTCGGATTGGCAAAAACATCTCCTCCTCAATCTCCATCAGCACAGGAGCACCACAGGGACGAGTACTTAGCCCCCTGCTCTACTCACTTTACACCTACGACTGTGTGGCTAAATACAGCTCCAACACCATATATGTTTGCAGAGTTGTGGGCTGTATCAAAGGGGTGATGACTCAGCACACAGGAGGGAGATTGAAAACTTGTCTGAGTGGTGTCATAACAACAACCTCTCACTCAATGTCAATACGACCAGGGAACTGATTGTAGACTTCCGGAGAGGGAAACCAGAGGTCCATGAGCCAGTAATCATCGGAGGATCAGAGATGGGGAGGGTCAGTAACTAAAATCCTGGGTTTCACTATCTCCAAGGACCTGTATGAATATTAATATATGAATATTATACCCATCATATGAATATTACGGCAAAGAAAGTATCAGAGCACCTTTACCACCTCGGGAGTCTGCAGAGATTTGGCATGTCATCAAAAACCTTGGCAAACTTCTATAGATGTGCGGTGGAAAGAGTGCTGACTGGCTGCATCACGGCCTGGTATGGGAACACCAATACCTTTGAGAGGAAAATCCTGCAAAAGGTAATGGATTCGGCCCAGTTAATAATGGGTAAATCCCTCCCAAGTATTGAGCACATCTACATGAAATGTTGCTATAGAAAAGCAGCATCCATCAACAAAAGTCCTCACCACCCAGACCATGCTCTTTTCTCACTGCTGCCATTGAGTAGAAGATACAGATGCCTCAGGACTCACACCACCAGGTTCAGGAACAGTTACTACCCCTTAACCATCAGGTTTGAACAAAAGCCGATAAGTAATACTCGATTAAGGACTCTGTCATATTGTTATTACATGTTTGATATTTATTGCTGTTGATTTATATTTGCATTTGCACCATTTGTTTACAGTTTACAGTTATTGTTCTACAGACTTTCTATTTATGCCTGCAGGGTATGCGTTGTACGTGATGATACGTATGTATTCTAAAAATAAATATTAGTTTGAACTTTGAGCTTTTGAACTTTCCATCGATGATGCCTGACCTGCTGAGTTCCTCCAGCATTTTGTGAGTGCTTTTGTTGCTCTGGATTTCCGGCACTTTGCAGACTCGTTTGTGTCTACTGTTTACTCTAATTGTGTTCTCCCTTGTAAAATGTGTGTATTGCTCATCCTGGGCTTTGTGACTGTGATGTGAGTTTTTCATTGTAACTGTACCTGTGGACATGACAATAAACTTGCCTTTGGGTAATCTGACAAGATGGACACCACAGCAAAGCCATCTATTAGTTTACCTGAACTCCTTAGGAGAACACCTTTTCATTAGATTGGTATATCCATATTCTATTTCCCTCTGAAATTCATGCCCAACAAATCTATCGATCTTGCACCTCAAGATGAAAGATTTATTATAACAACCTATCACACTGACCTCAGTAAACATGACTAAGAGAAACTGGGCTTTCTGTGCCGAATCAATTAGCAACCTGTACGCATCCTCACCTCCAAGAGTGGTTTGGAGGCTTGCGTGCCTCATTGACCTGGAGAGCTATGCTGGCTGGAGTCAGGGCTTTATGCTTTGGCTCTTGGTAGGGGTCACCCTTGCCAAACAGGTCAAAGGGTAGAGGCCAGACTAGGAGAGGTCCACCTGTCCTCCGGGTTCAGGGTTCAGCTCAGGGCTAACAACCTTGACTGGTAAAACAAAACTGTTATGGAAACAGCAACGAAAAATTCTTCTGCATCTGAGTGCGACGGTATTCCTGAGTCTCCACCCGGGACTTGCATGACTGACAGTAGTGAAAACGGAGAGGAAGCTACTGACAAGATGAAGGAAGCCCTGTACACCACCAGAGATGGAGGACCTTCACTGCTGCCTGAAATGCCAGCGACATAACAGGCAGCAAATAGGTAGGTAGACATCCTCATCTACAACCCCTAAAGCAACCTCCACACGGAAATAGAGATACTGCTTTTCTGCAGCTCTTTTCACATCACCATACCCCACGACAACAGGCTGAGTGAAGTTAGCCACCTTTAGCTTGTAATTCTGCAAATAAACTTAAGGTTACAATGAAATAGCTAGTGAAGGAAGTGTAAACTAACAATACAGACAGGATCTCAGTTGGGATCCCTTCCCGCGTGTGCCAACCTGAATGTTTCAGTCAGGTTCCCTTCCTGCGTGTGCCAACCTGAATGCTTCAGTCAGGTTCCCTTCCCGCGTGTGCCAACCTGAATGCTTCAGTCAGGTTCCCTTCCCGCGTGTGCCAACCTGAATGCTTCAGTCAGGTTCCCTTCCCGCGTGTGCCAACCTGAATGCTTCAGTCAGGTAAAGCCAACAAAACTGAATGCTGGCATGCGTTTCAGAAATACAGGAGATGCTGGAAATCCAGAACAGCACAAATAAAATGCTGGAGGAACTCAGCAGGTCACGTAGCGCCTAGGGAAAGGAATAAACAATTGATGTTTCAGACCAAGACCGTTCACCAGTCCTGATGAAAGGTTCAGGCCCAAAATGTCACCTGCTTACTCCTCTCCATGGACGCTACTAACCCTGCTAAGTTCCTCCAGCATTTTATGTGTGCTGTTCTGGATACTGGCCTGCCATGGATTATGCTCTCCACCCACCGGTCCCAGTTGGAAGCAGGTCAGGGAATCGGATGACAACAGATCACCTCACATTTCGGGCCCATGCTCTATCTCATCACCTTTACCCAGCCATGACCGACATGCAGTGTGCTCGCTGGAGCAAGGTAGGCAAGGACAACAGCAACCTGCCCAATTCCTTCAAAGAACTGGCAGAGGAAGGGGTGGAAGTGTGGTGATGCCAATGGGCATGGAGGAGCACCAGTTAGCTTACCAGACTGACGATTCAGAGATCAAATCCTGTGTTGGTGGCTGTTAATCATTTGGAATTAATCATTTTTAAAGACAAACTAGTTATTCATAATTTTCAAGGTTCAAAGTAATTTTATTATCAAAATACATAAATATCACCACATATTACCGTGAGACATTCACGATAAAACAAAGATACACAATAGAAGGTATGTGACACTGTACATAAACAAAGGCTGGTAAACAACCAAAGTACAAAACAAGGTAAATTGTGCAAATGAAAAATAAATACTGAGAACATAATTTGCAGAGTCTATGTCTGTAGGCAGTTCAGCATTGAGGTGAGCGAAGTTATCCACACTGGTTCAGGGGTCTGATGGCTGTCAGGTAATAACTGCTCCTGAACCTGGTGGTGTGGAACCTAAGGCTCCTGTCCCTCCTGCTCAGTGGCGGTAGTGAGAAGAGAGCATGGCGTAGATCTGTAAAACTGACTAATGCCTTCACCTGATCTAGGCTATATGTGACTCCAATCCCATTTGTGCAGGTTGTACCCTGTGAAATCAGTGAGCCCAGGGTCCACTATCCATTGGCAATGCCAGATCTACCACCTCCAGCCCTCCAGTCCTCCCAAAATGGCACCATGCACAGCTGCTGGAATTTCAGAACAATGGGCTTAGAAGGAGAGAAACAAGCCATCCTGGGCTTGAAGGACAGAGATGAGAAGGAATTTCTTTAGCCAGAGGGTGGTGAACCTGTGGAATTCGTTGCCACAGACGGCCATGGAGGCTAAGTCATTCGGTGATTTTAAAACAGAGGTAATTAGGTTCTTGATTAGTAAGGGTAACAAAAGTTATGAGGGCAGGAGAATGGGGTTGAGAGGGATAATAAATCAGTCATAGACAATAGACAATAGGTGCAGGAGTAGGCCATTCAGCCCTTCAAGCCAGCACCACTATTCACTGTGATCATGGCTGATCATCCACAATCAGTACCCTTTTCCTGCCTCCTCCCCATATCCCTTGACTCCGCTATCTTTAAGAGCTCTAGCTAACTCTTTCTTGAAGGAATCCAGAGAATTGACCTCCACTGCCTTCTGAGGCAGAGCATTCCACAGAACCACAACCCTCTGTGTGAAAAAGCTTTTCCTCAACTCCGTTCTAAATTGTCTACCCCTTATTCTTAAACTGTGGCCTCTGGTTCTGGACTCCCCCAACATTGGGAATATGTTTCCTGCCTCTAGCCTGTCCAATCCCTTAATAATCTTATATGTTTCAATCAGATCCCCTCTCATCCTTCTACATTCCAGTGTATACAACCCCAGTTGCTTCAATCTTTCGACATATGACAGTCCCGCCATCCCGGGAATTAACCTCGTGAACCTATGCTGCACTCCCTCATAGCTAGAATGTCCTTCCTCAAATTTGGAGACCAAAACTGCACACAATACGCCAGGTGTGGTCTCACCAGGGCCCTGTACAACTGCAGAAGGACCTCTTTGCTCCAATACTCAACTCCCCTTGTTATGAAGGCCAGCATGCCATTAGCTTTCTTCACTGCCTGCTGTACCTGCATGCTTGCTTTCAGTGACTGATGAACAAGGACACCTAGATCTCGTTGTACTTCCCCTTTTCCTAACTTGACTCCATTTAAATAGTAATCTGCCTTCCTGTTCTTGCCCCCAAAGTGGTGATTTAATGGTGGAGCAGACTCGATGGGCTGAATGGCCTCATTCTGCTCCCATGCCTTATGCTGAACTAGAATCTGTTTATAATCAGATGGCAAGGAGCAGAATTTTCTTTTCACAGCCTCTGAGTTGAAGTCACCTTCCTCCAGCACAAATCTTGGCTCACATTCAAGAGGACACAGCACTGGTGGAGGAGAGGTGCCCGTTAATTCTGGAGCTCCAGTGGATGACCAAAGCATCTCCTCCTGTAACAGGTGATCCCTCCTCAAACACAGGTTGAGACAGGTGCTCAGTCGTGTATTGATTTTAGTTGTTGGAATTGTTATTGATATTGACTTATTGTTATCACATGTACCAAGACACAACGAAAAACTTGTCTGGCATGCTGCTTATACAGATCAAACGATAACATAATGCATGTTTAAGAGAAATCAGGTGAGAATGCAACATTGATGCAGAACGAGGTAAAACAATAACAATGCAGAATAAAGTGTTACAGCTCCGGAGAAAGTGTGGTGCAGGGATACAATAAAGAGTGGGATCATAATGAGCCAGACGTTCAGGTCATGAGGCCATCTTAAAATACAAGAGGTCCATTCAAGATTCTGATAACAGTGGGGAAGAATTTGTCCTTGAGTCTGGTGACAGGTGCTTTCACATTATGTGCTGCCCGATGGGAGAACGGAGAAGACAGAATTCCCAGGGTGACCGGGCTCATTGATTATGCTGGCTGCTTTGCCAAGGCAGAGAGAATTATGAATCCAGAGTTTCCATGATGTGCTTAGGGAAAGTTACTAAGGAATTTGGAACTGATGTGAATACAAGAATTGGAGACACAGCTTAGTGCTGATGCAACTGAAGGGAAAAACTGCATGAGGAATGTCAGAGTGTCATAGAAACAACACAGAAACAGACCCTTCGGCCCATCAAGTCTGCGTCAACCACCAACTTACACTGATCCTTCCCTAATCCACTCCACTCTCCCACATCCGCATCAACGGCCCAGGTCTGCCAACTAGATGCACACTGGGGGATCTCTACAGTGGCCAGAAATATTCCATTGATCTTTGAGGTGTGGGACAACAGTGTAGCGACTGGAGAGACCCACATGGCCACAAGAGGTAATGTGCGAACTCCACTTGGATAGTGCCGGTGGGGGTGGGGGTGTTAAAGATTGAACCGTGAGGCAGCAGCACTACCAACTGTACCCCTGTGCCAGGAGAGAATGGGCAATGTACATTCTCATGTTCCAAGTGATCAGACTAAAACTTTCCCTCAAAGTTTATTAGCTATGTAGACGAAGCCAGCGACATCCTGCAGACAGCTTTCGAAACTACTCCTTCTTCTATTCAGTATGCCTCTTCTCCTGAACTGCAATCGATTGCAGCCTGTAATTTACATTTTGATGATGTATTTTTGAGCTGAATGTACAACCTGGGGCTTTTGCATCTCCTGGGGAATTCAAAAAGGTTGAGAGCCAAGTACGCGGTTTCCTAAAGGAAGAGGTCAGCTCCATTACTCCTCATCAATTAAAGCATCGAGCAAGATCGAAATCGACAAGGACGAGAGCGGAAGACAAGTGGGTGTTTAGTGCCGTCCGCCCGCATCTGACCGATTTCCCTCTCGCTGCTGCCGGGGGAAGGTACAGTTTTGATCACCTCATAGCTCATGGCTGTGGATGTCTGCAGTTTGATCTTTAATGTCCTCAGCGCTGCATGCACCCTAGGGCTGTGGACTCATTTTTGGAGGACTCCAGAACACATGTTTCACCTGTTCCTTGTTACTCCTTTTTTTGCTATTTGCGCGGTTTGATCGAGGCACTTTGACGTGGAACTGGCTCTGCAGCTGAGGCCTGCAGTCATTGACATAGCACTGAACTGAAATGACTCGGTAACTGTGGCTCCCGGACTCTGTGGTTTCGTGTTTAATATTCTGTGCAGTTTTTGCGTGATTTGCCCTTTTTCTCACACATTCTGTGTTTGATGATTCCTTTAATTGGATGCTAAAGTGTTTCTTTGTTTTGTGGCTGTCTGTGGGAAGACAAATCTCAGGGTTGTATACTTTATACATTCTTTGAAAATAAAAGTACCTTGAAATTTTATTATTTCATTGCTGTTTGTGTATTTTCAAGTGTGTTTAATTGGCTTTAAAATCCACAAGTTATGAAATTCATAAATAAATACAAAGAGAGCTTTCATGCCTCATTTAATGGCTACATTGGGGGAAATGACAGCCATTTGATTTTCAGACATTACCTTCAGTGCAAGAAATGCTTCCAAACCACAGTGCTTGTGCAATAGTTCGCTTCCGGCATTTGAATGGCAAAAAAGTTAAATTCCTTGTGATTAGCCAGTTTTGAGATGTTGTAATATGCAGTTGACTTTACTGTCTGGCCGACAGCGTTGCACTTAGGCAGGTCCAAACAGCATTCTCATCCTGAAGTCTGCTGCCATATCAAATGCCAAAGGAAAATTAGCTAGTGAAAATGTTCTTGATTTACTGAAGGAGACACTTTCAGACAGAGTGTAATATCCTGCTAATCACTACACCCATCAGGCTCCTGAACCAGTGTGGATAACCTCACCCTGAATTGACTCCATAACTTAGACTCACTTTCAAGGACGCTATCACTCATGTTCTCAGATTTTTTTATTTACAGAATTTGACTCCTTTTGCACGCTGGTTGTTTGTCAGTGTTTGCACATGCATAGATTTTCATAAATTCTATCGTATTTCCTTTTTTTCCTGTAAATGTCTGCAAAAAAATGAATCTCTAGGTAGTATATGGTGACTTGCATTTGTTAAAAAATTTACTGCTACATTTTTTATTATTTACTTTTATTGTTAATAAATGTAATTTGACGTTGGTCAAAGGGGCAAGTTGTCTTAAAGAGCAGGAGGGAGGTGGAAGGAGTTTGGGAGCTTAAGGCAAGGTGACCATTGGTAGAGTGAGGGAAGCAGTAGTGTACTGGATGGCTGGAGAACTACGGAGCGCTGGAGGGTGGAGAAATGGTCACCCCGGACAATTCACGTGGCGAGGGCCAGGCTCCATGAGCTAATGGGAGACAGAGACAACTGGTCCCATCTCTCTCTGCCACTGAAACAGATGTACAGGTGCTGATGCTTGAGGCTAGACAGCCCTCTGCCTGACTCCTCATCGAGGTTCGAAGATCAAAGCCCAGAGGTCAATGGTAAGTCCAGAAGTCGAGGCCCAATGACTGAAACCCTGAATCGGCAGGTCTGCAAATCCACTGGCGAAGCTGAGGGCCCGTTGCCTGCAACTCCGAGAGCCCAGTGGAGGCTGGAGGGCTGTCTGTGTGTTTGAGTGGGTGGGTGGGTGGGAGGAACGGGGCTTGTTTGCTCTCGTTGTTTGTTGCCTGTTGTGTTCTGCACTGTTCTGCCGAGCACTGTGGGCACATGCCAGAATGTGTGCCGAGCACTGTGGGCACATGCCAGAATGAGTGGCGACACCTGTGGGCTATCCCAGCACACCCTTAGTTTGTGTTGGCTGTTAATGTGAATGATGCAGTCCACTACATGCTCTGATACACATGTGATAAATAAATGATTTTGAACTTCCCACTCAACACATCCAAACATCAGTGACAATGACTTCTAAGCCTGGATAAGACTGAACAAGCAAACTGAAATGCAGCAGGAATGCCACGTGCCTGTCCAATCTGTCCACCCTTCAGACTGGTCCTGCCTTCAACGCAATTCGAGGAAGAGTACCTGAGGTCATCTCCTCACTACTTCCTTTCCCCAACAGTTCTTAAAGTTTGGGTGTCCTTCCCCAAGACTCCTGCTTACAGTGGGGAGAAAGCTCCCTCTACTCACAAGAGCCGTGGAGCCCTGCGAACCTCAGTGCACTGCCAAACTCACAGAAGTTGACTAACGTTGAGCTCAAAGCCAACTTTACGCGTTCAAGACAACAATACTTCACAAGCCAGAGACAAAAGATTCTGCAGATGCTGGAAATCTTAATCAACACACACCGAATGCTGGAGGAACTCAGCAACATCCATAGAGGGGAACCTACAGTTGACATTTTGGGCTTCAACCCATTATCAATTTATCCCCCTCCATAAATGTTGCCTATAAGAAACGTGTACTTCTAACATAGTGTGTGTGTGTGTGTGTGTGTGTGTGTGTGTGTGTGATACTCCTCAAATTAAGGTTTATCCAGTCGGACACAAGTGATGACAACTCAGAAAATGAACAGCTGGCTGCTCAGGAGACACACATGCCTCTGCCAGATGTGAGACCATGGGACCATGGGGTTTGCTTACTGGCCAGCCTCAAACCAGGCGTCAGGGACTTCCACATAACGCTGGAATGCAGTACCAACACTGTGCCTTTTCTCCCACAGATGCAGCTTGACCTACTGAGTTAATCAGCAGATGGTTTGCTGTTTATCATTAACTAGGTTATTTTGCATCTTTGTGGCTGAGCCAGGAAAGCTACCAGACCAGATTTACACTGTCACCATGTGTCCACGGGCCTATTTGCTCTGACTATCGATAACCAGGTGTCTCTGTACCTGGAGTCAGCCTTCACAACACTAATGTTGGGCTGTCCAGAGCCTTGGAGAGCATTGTTGTCCACAGGACAATGAAGAGAATAGCGGTTAACAACGAGCAATAGTCTTCAGCCTTACAGATGTTGTAGTAAGTATGACTGCCTCCAAATAAGTGTCAGCTCTCACAAAGAGTGTAGCCCAAAGGTGGGATTGGTTATTGAGTGAAGTTCAAAAAAACAAACTGCTGGAAGAAGTCGGGGAGCACCTGTGGAGGCAGAGGGATGGCGGACATTTCAGTTCAAGAATCTGCAGGGAATGAGAGTGTAGAGGGCAGATCACCAGCAAAAGGACAAGAGACAGTGATAGGTAGGTTCAAGTGAGGAGGGGGATGACTCTTACACTCCAACAATAAGAAGTTCCAGCTGATCTAGTCTCTCCTTATAACTCAAGGCCTTCAATCATGATCACAATCTTGTGAAGCTTTTCACACGAAGGATGTCAACTTAATGTCATCCTTCTTATAGCAGGGTGACCAGAACTGAGCACAATACTCCCAGTGAGCTCTCACTGTACTTATACCGTGAATGGTTCAGTCAGGATCAATGGTAGGCAAACTGTTCCTTTGAAGTTCACTTATTTGGTCATAAACTTAGCAATATAACGCTGAAAGTGATAAATGTTCACGCAGAAATATGCACCCATGTGCTCCCCACCTCTTGTCGAATGTAAATGTATCCCAAAGATTGTTTTGCATTTTCTCTAGGACCTCATGTTCCTGAATTTCCCTGGGACTTGAGTAGGGAGTGGAAGGTTGAAACGGACTACAACTGCATGTTTGAGGGGTTTCAACTGGAGACGTGGCCTTTCCTCTGCCATAGGATTGACCACAGCAAGACCAGAGTTCAAATCCCAGCATGGCAGTTGTGGATTTAGAACTGGACAAAAAGTCGGTGATAATGATGACCATAAACTATCAGTAACTGGGTCTTCAGGTGATGAAGTAAAATCATAGATCCATACCGCACAGAAACAAGCTCCTTGGCCCAATTGGTTTACAGCGACCAAGATGTTATCCATTATGAACAATCAGGCACATCCTCTCCATGACCTACTGAGTAAGCAGTGGAGCACCCTTTCGAACAGGCTCATTCAACTCCACTGTCACAAGGATCGTTACAGAGAATCTTTCCCACCAAATGCAATAAGCAGATACAACAGTTCATCTTTGTGCGACAGGAGAACACACGTCATAGTACAATAGTCTCTGTTTTACTATTTCATACATTATTATTGCACAGTATTGCACATTGGTAAATTATTGTTTAGATTATTATTTTGTACTTCATTATTAGTTATTATTATATTTTATTATTATTGCAAAATGTGTTTTTAAATTTTGCTGCTGTAATGAAATAATTTCCCACTTAGGATCAATATAGTATTATTATTATTATTATTATTTTATTATTATTCCCATTGTTTGGTCCATATCCCTATAAACTTTTCCTATCCATGTACTAAAATCTTTTATCGTTTCCTGGCTAGGTCTTTGGACGAGTCCAGGCACACCTCTGCCATCAGATTTCTGAAAAGTGCATAGTCCCATGAACACTAATTCACTGTTCCTCTTTTACACTACTCAGTCATTTATTTTTGTAAACTATAGTATTTTAGGTCTTGTACTATACAGCTTCCATAAACAACAAATTTCATGACATGTCAGTGATATTAAACCTGATTCTGATTAACTTTTTAATGCTTCATGAAATGGCCACGAAATTGGCACAGCCAGATACAGGGCCTGAAAAGCGGGTATACTTTATAAAGATAACAGCACCAGGAATACCCCTGGCTGCTTGTGATTGAAACCCTGGCAGGTTCCAAGTGCCTGCATCTATCAGCTACAGAAGTGCAGCCCAACATAAATACAAGTGAGAGTCTGGCCAGAATTGGTCTAAATAATGGTTGCTTGCTGAACTATTCCCCTTGGTCAAAGATTAGGTCTTCAGCTGGGTCTGGCGCTGGCTTCATTGGTTCAGCTCGATAGCATCATCAGTCGCTCTCACCCAGTGAAGCAGGTACCAACTGTTTGACCCATCTCCAATCTTAAACACCAGAGATGCTGTTAATCCAGAGGGTCACACACAAAATACTGGAGGAACTCTGCAGGCCAGGCAGCCTCTATGGAGAGGAATAAACGGTCAGTACTTTGGGCCGAGACCCTTCATCAGGGCTGGAGAGGAAGGGGGAAGGAGCCAGAATCTCTCACCTATCACTAACCAGGTTGTACTCCTTCACCTTCACCTCCACCCCCACCCCGACAAACCTTCTTACTCTGGCTTCTTCCCCTTACCTTTCCCGTCCTGGTGAAGGACCTCAGTAAAACCGTCAGCAGCTTATTCCCCTTCGTAGATGCCGCCTGACTCGGCGAGCTCCTCCCACATTTTGTGGTTGGCTCATCCCAAATCTGGTGCCTCTCACTTTATTGACCACTGATAAGCTGGTGCAGCCGCGACACAGGGGGCTGCTGTAGATGTTCAATTTAGAACAGGAGACTACATTCAAAGCTGTGGAATATCGGGCATCGGGGTTCTGTTGCTCTGCAGTCTTGAAATTATGTTTTCTTACAGGTCTTAGGCTGCAAGTATATTAACCTTACATATTGCATTCCATCAGTCAGGCATTACTCCTTGAATTGAATTGACTTTATTACTTACATCCTTCATATACATGAGGAGAAAAAATCTTTACATTACGTCTCCGTCTAAACATAGAAAACATAGAAAATAGGTGCAGGAGTAGGCCATTCGGCCCTTCGAGCCTGCACCACCATTCAGTATGATCATGGCTGATCATCCAACTCAGAAACCTGTACCAAAACTGTGGTACTTAAACTGTGCAATTTATAGTAATTTATAATGACAATAGGAATGGAGATAAGCTTATCATGTTAACATTTTTGTGACACCCTTTTGCAGCAGGTAGTCAGAGTTTTCATGCCTTTTACAGAACAAACCTTTACAGAGGGTGACCCCATCGGTAAGATCAATCACGTGATAAATATTCAAAGTGACCTCGCTGTTGCGGAGATGTGCTGTTGCAGGGGAAGGTAGGAGGAAGCTAAGAATGCTGAGCCGAAAGGTAATTGTTATGGTCGGAGCTGTCTTTTCTACACTTCTCCCGCTGCACGGCGCACGGTGTTGAGCAGGCAAGGATTTCCAGCCTCTGCCTGCACCTGCGTTCACATTACATTGTCCCAGCTCTTCTTCTTTGCAAAAGTTTACTCACTAACAAAAGCACTGTATAATAATCGGAACATCTGCTACCCACTGTGTGCTTTGCCAGTTGCTCGCCGCACCTGCATGTTAGCTTTCAGCAACTCGTGCACAAAGACATCGAAATCCTTTTCAACACCAACGTTACCCAATCCCTGAGCATTTACCAAATATGCTGCTTTCACTTTCTCTGCACCAAGGTGGATAACTTCACATTTGTCCACATTATATTACATCTGCCGTCTCAAACTAAAGTGGGATTAGTATCTATAATGCACTCAAGCCCCTCAGTTCTTGGAAATCCCCCCTGTGCCCATAGAGACTGCCTGCTCCTTCCCCGGGGACACCCTGATAGGGACAGGCAGTCAGCTTGGGCAGAGCCCTTAACCGCCCACTGCCTGGAGCTGTGAATAGCCAGCTACCCAGGCCCAGGGGCAAGTTGGCCGGGAGATTCTTCTAGTGGCCCACTGCCCCCACATCCACAGTGGGTGACTGAGATCAGGAGCGGGGTGGGGAGGGGGGAGCTGAAGTACTAAAGCAGCAGCCCCTTCAGGTACTCAAACAGGGGCTTCAAGCTCTCACACTCATGTACACTTGGAACACTGACTCCTTATGGCCACAGAAAGGACAGCTGGCGAGGCAGTCAGTGAACTGACTCTATAATCTGTTGTACACCACTGCTCTATGTACCTTCCACCCCAGGTCCCCAGAGCACAGGGCAAAGACCCCTCATAAAGAGACCTCCTCAGGGGGCCTCGCCAAGAACCAACCAGCGGATTTCCACCATTACAAGCCCCATACCATAATAATGCCACGTTCTTTCTAGTCTCCACTGTCAAATCTCTCTCAGTTTCCCATCCCACCGAGCCTTGGCAGAACTTGGGGACAGAATTATTTGCACACTCTTTACCTGATGTTCCTGTTCTGAATCGTCTTAATAGACCCCACTTGGAGTACCGTGCTTAGTTCTGGTCACCACACTACAGGAAGAATGTGGAAGCCATGGAAAGGGTGCAGAGGAGATTTACAAGGATGTTGCCTGGATTGGGGAGCATGCCTTATGAGAATAGGTTGAGTGAACTCAGCCTTTTCTCCTTGGAGTGACAGAGGATGAGAGGTGACCTGATAAGATGATGAGAGGCATTGATCGTGTGGATAGTCAGAGGCTTTTTCCCAGGGCTGAAATAGTTGCCACAAGAGGACACAGGTTTAAGGTGCTGGGGAGTAGGTACAGAGGAGATGTCAGGGGTAAGTTTTTTACTCAGAGAGTAGCGATTGCATGGAATGGCCTACCAGCAATGGTGATGGAGGCGGATACGATAGGGCCTTTTAAGAGACTTTTGGGTAGGTACATGGAGCTTAGTAAAAAAGAGAGCTATAGGTAAGCCTAGTAATTTCTAAGGTAGGGACATGTTCGGCACAACTTTGTGGGCCAAAGGGCCTGTATGGTGTTGTATGTTTTCAATATTTCTAGGTTAAGGTTATCCCCTCCCCCCAGTGACAGAAATAATTTCTCTCCTCCAGATTTCCAACACTCATTATCTTTGTATTCCACTAGATGATTCCTTGTTATATTTCAAAATGAAACATTATTTAAATAGGGGCCGTGGACAATTCTGATTCGATGGAGAATGGACGTGAAAGCACAGAGGAACATCTGAAGAAATTTCTGAAACGCCCGTTCGCTGCTGTTGTTACTGTGTGGTCGGGAATCTTTCGGAGGGTAGGCCTCAAAATCCCCAGCCTTGCCTGCTTTTGGCGACCGAGAAGGAGGTCAAATTGTTCGGACAGAGATGGCACTCAGTACTCGGTGTCGGAGAGCTGATCAAAGCTCGAAGTTTTCAGATGACTCAGAGTCGGATTGTGGTCGGCATGGCAGGGAGAGTTTTCCTTCCTTCTCCCGTCTGCGTGAGATGTGGGACATTTGAGAAACTTTGAACTTTACCGTGCTTACGGACTTTCTTCATCAAGTTATGGTATTGTTGCACTGTTTGTGACTATATGTTATAATGATGTGGTTTTGTCAGTTTTTTCAGTCTTGGTTTGTCCTGTGTTTTGTGATATCACACCGGAGGAAATAATGTATCATTTCTTAATGCATGCATTACTAAATGACAATAGAAGAGGACTACGTGTCTTCATAATCATATTTGTAAAAAGTATACACAGGAAATACAAAAGGTGACTCTTCTGCATTCAGGACAATGCAGCCCGACTAACTAAGCCCCTTTAACCTTGAGTCAGGTTATTTTTACGTTGCTCCTGAGCATACATGCTCTAGTGTAGTTGGTAGATGTGTTCTTCCAAGGTCACTATGACCAAGTCACACCAGTCAGAACTCTATGCAATACTGGAAATATGGCCTTCTTACAGTCTCAAAGTAACACACAGGATCGAAGGTGGCTGCAGACTCAGTCAGCTCCATCATGGGCACAAGTCGCCCCATCATTGAGGACACCCTCACAAGGCAGTGCCTCGAGAACGCAGCCTCCGTCACTCGGGACCCTCACCCTCTGGGACACTCCTCTTCTCAGTACTACCTCTCGGAGGTTAAAGGGGGTGGCACAGTAGCATAGCGGTTAGCATAATGTCATTGCAGTGACAGCGACCGGGGTTGAAATCCCACCGCTGACTGAGAAGAGTTTGTATGTTCTCCTTGTGACCGCGTGGGTTTCCTCCCGCAGTGCAAAGATGTAAATGTTATGTTAATTGGTCACATGGCCATTATTGGTCACATAGGCATTATTGGTCACATGGGTGTTATTGGTCACATGGCCATTAGTGGTGTGACGAAAGAGGGTTACAAAGAGTACACATAGATTAAGGTGTTAACTGTCCTGTGCTGGCATCAGTGGGATCAACAGTTGATCTGCCACCTGTCTTCAGGAGAAAGAGAGATAAGGAAGACAATGGAGCAGCATTTGGAAATGTTAATGAAGAGACGGGAGAGTTTAACGGAAGGAGACACTGGTCTGAGAGCTGTCAAGATCAGCTCCTTTTTTGAACCCTGAACTGTTTGAAGTGTGATGGACAGGCGATACCCCAGCAGGGGGATAAAAAGGGACAGGTTCGCTAAGGCAGGACTCACACGATACCACGAGGTAACGAGACCCTGGAAGCGGTGCGCCTCCCACAAGTCGGTGGGAGTTTTTGGAGGGCTGGTTGCGGGACCAAGCCATAGACGCACAGGGTGGAAAGGTACGATCGGCGGGAACCTGGTATGTGTCCACCCTTGCCTGGGTGCCAGGTTCACTGCAGAGGAACAATCGTATCTGAAACGGAGGGGTCACAGTCGATGACCTCAGAAGACATTACAAAGGGCTCGCCCGAAAGCTGACTGCGAGGAATATCGAAGGTCTGTGTGGAAGCCGTTTTGAATATTCATTTGCTTTCTCTCTCTCTCTCTCACGGCAGTGATTACTGTGAACTGAACTGAACTCAATTGAACTGAACTTTGCGTCACTTTGAAACTGGTCATTTACCCCTAGACGACGATAGAGCTTGATTGATCCTGTTATCCTAGTTCTGTGTACATGTGTGTTTATCATTGCTGAACTGTTGTATTTATTATCCTTTTGATTAGAGTACTGTGTTGCTTATTTCTTTAATAAAACTTTCTTAGTTCCAGTAATCCAGACTCCAATTGAGTAATCCATTTCTGCTGGTTTGGCAACCCAGTTACGGGGTACGTAACATAAGTGGGGTTCTCGTCCGCGATTTTGAACGCTAAATTTGGGACGGAGTAAATTGATTGGGTTAAAATTCCCAAAAGAAAGAAAAGGCAAACAGCAGAAATGGAGATTGAGGAATTTCTAAAGGCGCCGACCTTGGAGGCATTAGAGGATGCCAGGAAAGCAGAATTGGCAGCTGTGGCCAAACGGTTGAATCTTGTTAAGGGGAAGTCGACAATGAGGAGAGGGGAGATGCACACAGCTATCGTAGAGCACTATGTATCTAAAGATGTGTTTCCCCAAGGGGAGCTGGAGGTGGTGTCTATTGAAAAACCTGCTGGAGACGTGGTACAGGTGCAGCTTGAAAAACTGAGAGTCGAGCACGAGTTCCGGGTAAGACAGCTAGAACACGAAGAGAAAGAGAAAGAGTTAGAAAGGCAGGAGAGAGAGAGACAGTTAGAACGGCAAGAGAGAGAGAGACAGAGGCAGTTGGAGCGTGAAGAGAAACAGAGGGAAAGGGAATTTGAGCTGGAGAAGTTAAAGATGATGGCAGTGCAGGGGCCCGTGCGGAACCAAGGTGGAGGGTTCCGAGCGACCAAGGAGGTTAGACTGGTTCCCCCATTTGACGATACCGATGTGGATCGGTACTTTCTCCATTTCGAAAAAGTTGCTACAAGTCAGGACTGGCCGAGGGATAAGTGGGCTGTTTTACTTCAGAGCATACTTAAAGGGAAAGCCCAACAAGCTTACTCAGCTTTGTCTGCGGAAGATGCCCAGAGGTATGAGGTGGTGAAGGAGGCCATCCTCAGGATTTATGAGTTGGTCCCGGAAGCATACCGGCAGAGGTTCCGGAATGCGAGGAAGCAGTGGGACCGCACGTATTTAGAGTTTGCCCGTGAGATGCAGACATATTGTGAGCGTTGGTGCGCCTTGAAGGGGGTAGATGGGGATTATGACAGACTGTTACAGCTGATCCTGATTGAGCAGTTTAAGGGTTGTGTCCCTGAAGGTATGAGGCCCTACCTAAATGAGAAAGAGGCAGCCACGTTAGCCACAACCGCTAAGTTAGCGGATGAGTATGCGTTGACGCATAGAATGAAGTTTGTCCCGAGTAAAGGCTACCAGAAGAGTAGTCAGGACGGCGGGGAGAGTCCGCCAGAAAAGTCAGAAAATAAGCCGGGGACTAGTGAGAAGGATAAGGTAGACCGGGAGCAGTCTGGTAGGAAGTCTCCTGGGGTCGTCTGTTATAATTGTGGGAAAGTTGGACACTTTGCATCCAGGTGTTTTGCCCCAAAGAAGGAGACGGGGAAGGGAAAAACGGCGATTTTGACTGGCTGTATCGAGCTGGTAAACGAACCGCTAGGAGAGGACAGGTCTGCCCAAGTTCAGGAAGGGCGCGAGAGGTTTATCTCGGCCGGATTGGTGTCGGTGAAGGAGGGGTTAAACCCAGTTCCAGTGCGGATCTGGAGAGACACGAGAGTGTGTCAGTCATTGATATTGAAGAGTGTATTAGAGTTTAGTTCAGAGACCCAGACTGGGGAGGTCAAGGTCAAAGGTATTGGGGAAGGGACAGAGGCAGTCCCTTTGCACCAGATACACCTACAAAGCAACTTGGTCTCTGGACTAGTCATGATCGGGGTGAGGCCCGAATTACCGATGAAAGGCGTGGAAGTCTTACTCAGTAATGACGTCGCCGGGGAGTTGTGTTCCCAAACGTGAGATTGACAAGTCAGCCTGCCAGCATTGAAGCCCTGCCCATGGACTCGCAGGTTTATGCCGTCTGCGCAGTAACTCGGCGGATGTCGAGGAAGGCTGCAGAGGCTGATATAAAGTTAGCTGAGACGTTTCTGCCAGCCTTGTACGAGGAGGGGGTAGAAAGTGAGAAGAAGGAACATAATGAAACAGGAGGAAGTGGGAAAATTAAGGTAGATTTATCATTAGAAAAGAAGGACTTTATACAGGCACAGGAGCGAGACGAGGAAACAGCTCGCTGTGAAACAGAGTTAGGAAGAGAGCCAGTAGGCTATGGTGTGAAGGGGGAGGTGCTAAGGAAGGAAGGGAGACCAAGTACCGCAGATGAGGAATGGGGGATGGTGCCAAAAATCTCTGGGGATGAGATTTTTAACCTGGCCCACAAGGTACCCCTCGGTGGACATTTTGAGGTGCTGAAGGAAACAGTCGGCGGAATCATGAAAGAGGTTTACTGGCTGCACCGGAGGAAGGATGTTACTGATTATGGCAGACGCGAACTGAGACGGTCACAGGCTTTTGATATGCTAACGAACCTAGTCGGTGTTAGTGCGGAAATCAATGAAGCTAGGGTCCCCCGATAAGGAAAAAAAAACCATTTTGAAAAGATGAGTATGGTACCGACCAGATGGGAGAAGGCTATTGTTTTGGCCAGCTCTGCTGATAAGGTCTCTCCCTTAATCCCCGAACAAAGCAACTCTTTAGGAGAAGTAACTAAACAGCTCGCACACATGTGTTTGATTGCCCCGAGGCGATGCAAAGAATTGGGACGTTGGGTGGTGTTTGTCACGCTAGGTCAGCCTAGTGAGCAACACTCCTATAGAATGAGTAATTCAGTGACGAAAGGGCTGACGAACACAGGAGTGTATATTGGCGATGTAATACGGCTGTCTGAAGCCAGCTTGATGGTGAACCTTGAAAAAAATGAGATCGGCCACATGAAGGTCACTTATCTGGGAGTTGTGGTAACACCGAGGCAGCTGGCAGCGATGCAAGCTAAAGTGCAGGCTATCTCTGACATCCCAACCCCGACAGACAAGAGGGCCCTCAGAAGGCTCTTGGAGATGGTGGGATACTGTAGGAAGTTTTGCAATAACTCTGCGGGTACTACCCCTCCCCCTCCTACTAAGCCCTTGCGAGAGGAAACTAAGTCGGGATGGGATGACCCTTGTTATCGTGGTCCGGGACGAAACCCAATGAGAGGTTACACTGATCGCAATTCATCAGTGTTTTCGGCCACTGTGAAGTTTGCTAAATTGGAGCCTGGTTTAGGGGATTATTAATAACACATATAAAAGGAACAGAAAATGTGATCGCTGACTGTCTGTCAGGTGTTGACAACTTAAAATTCTCTGTATTAGCCAAATAGCTGATGAAGATGTATATTTGTGTGTATCTAATAATGTATTCATGTTTGTAATTTTTACCCCGGTAAAAATCCTTAAAGGTGAGGGGTGTGACGAAAGAGGGTTACAAAGAGTACACATAGATTAAGATGTTAACTGTCCTGTGCTGGCATCAGTGGGATCAACAGTTGATCTGCCACCTGTCTTCAGGAGAAAGAGAGATAAGGAAGACAATGGAGCAGCATTTGGAAATGTTAATGAAGAGACAGGAGAGTTTAACGGAAGGAGACACCGGTCTGAGAACTGTCAAGATCGGCTCCTTTTTTGAACCCTGAACTGTTTGAAGTGTGATGGACAGGCGATACCCCAGCAGGGGGATAAAAATGGACAGGTTCGCTAAGGCAAGACACACACGATACCACGAGGTAACGAGACCCTGGAAGCGGTGCGCCTCCCACAAGTCGGTGGGAGTTTTTGGAGGGCTGGTTGCGGGACCAAGCCATAGACGCACAGGGTGGAAAGGTACGATCGGCGGGAACCTGGTGTGTGTCCGCCCTTGCCTGGGTGCCAGGTTCACTGCAGAGGAACGATCATATCTGAAACGGAGGGGTCACAATCGGTGACCTCAGAAGACATTACAAAGGGCTCGCCCGAAAGCTGACTGCGAGGAATATCGAAGGTCTGTGTGGAAGCCTTTTTGAATATTCATTTGCTTTCTCTCTCTCTCTCCCACGGCAGTGATTACTGTGAACTGAACTGAACTCAATTGAACTGAACTTTGCGTCACTTTGAAACTGGTCATTTACCCCTAGACGACGATAGAGCTTGATTGATCCTATTATCCTAGTTCTGTGTACATGTGTGTTTATCATTGCTGAACTGTTGTATTTATTATCCTTTTGATTAGAGTACTGTGTTGCTTATTTCTTTAATAAAACTTTTTTAGTTCCAGTAATCCAGACTCCAACTGAGTGATCCACTTCTGCTGGTTTGGCAACCCAGTTACGGGGTACATAACAGTGTTCACATGGATGTTAGTGGTCACATGGGTGTTATTGGTCACATGGGTATTATTGGTCACATGGCCATTATTGCTCACATGGCCGTTAGTGGTCTGTTGCTGTGCTATATCTCTAAATAAAATAAAATTTTTAAAAGATGTGCACTCCACGTTTCAGGAGCAGTTTGTTTCCTCCTCTATCATCAGATTTCTGAACAGTCCAGAAACACTACCTCACAATTCCTCTTTGAAACTATTTATTTATTTTTGTAACTTTTAGGTCATGCATTGTACTGCTGCCACAAAACAAACAAATTTCATGACATATGTCAGTGATGATTGAGAGGTTAATTGGCCATTATAAAAGCGGCCGTGAGGCCTTGAATGACTAGGGTTGAATCGAGGGTTACCGGGCGGTGTGGCTCAAAAGGATGGAAGGGCCTCAACATAGAATAAGGATGATTATTACAACATAGGTAGATAGATATTTGGATAGACTGGTAGATTTTTTAGATAGATCGATGGATAGAAAGATGGATAGATAGATAGTTGGATAGACTGATAGATGGACAGATAGATACATGGATAGACTGATAGATGGATAGATGGATAGATAGATAGATAGATAGATAAATGGATGAATGAAGTAATGATAAACCTAATTCCAATTCCAATTCTGAGGACCAGGTCCATAAGACATAGGAGCAGAATTAAGCCATTTCACTCATCAAGTCCACTCCAATATCTGGATCAAGTCTGGTCCAGATATTAACCTTTTCACAAGAGACATCTAATGGGCGTTCTAGGATTGGTACTGGAGCCCCTCAGTGCTCTAACCAACAAGCAAATCTGGGACAGAATGTAGGCCTCAGCCTATGGAGCATAAACCAGACATCCCACCTCCCGGAAGTTCCGGGAGTCTCCCGCATATGAATAGTGGCTCCCTGATGCCCACAAATTATATACAATATCACGGAAATCAATTTTTTTGAGAGCAAGTGCACGAGAGCGACCACGAGAGAAAGTGCGAGCAAGAGAGAAAGCGAGAGACAGAGCGCGAGAGCAACCACGAGAGAGACAGCGCGCGAGCGAGAGAGAACACAAGAGTGACCACAAGAAAGAGAGCACGTGAGCGAGAGAGAAAGGGAGAGAGAAAGCAAATGAGAGCGCAAGTGAGAGAGAGAGTGCGAGAGAAAGCAAGAGCACGCCATGCAGAGTGTTCCAAAAAAAAAGAAAATATAAAACGTACGTCACCCCAGACTACACTAAAGTGTACCCCTGCATAATAGGGGTCAAAGTAATGACAGTGTTGCTCGCTGCATTGCTTGCAACAGTGACTTTTCTATTGCCCATGGTGGGTTAAAATGTAAAAGACATGTTGAGGTGAGTTTAACAGGTGTCATTCGTTCATTAGCATAGCTAACGTTATTTAAACTAGCTGGCTAGCTGCTAAGGAGCTACTCTATTGCAGACATCCCACCTCTCCCGGAAGTTCTGGGAGTCTCCCGCAAATTGATGGTGCTACCTCCCTGAAATGAGTTTTTGCAGGGTGGGATGTCTGATAAACAGACTGAATTGTCAAATTTAACAACAATAACAACAAAATTACTCTGTATATATTATAACCCAGTATTTACAATCTTGCCTCAATTTGTGTACTATTCTTGCGAAAGAGAGCACTGGCTTGCAGGGAAATGGTCACCCAGGTAATGAGATACACGTGCTGCAATCCACAGGCCCAAATGTGCCAAGTTTCAAACAAAGCACAGACTCAGCAGGGAGATCACATTACACATCCATAATTATACCCTCAGTTTGCCTCGTGTCCAAGTGGGCACAGGGGAAATTCAAAAGGAGCCTTCACCGTTGGAAGGGAGGCACAGCGACTAACAACATCTCCTCTGGCAGCCCTTCACAATCACGGTGATGTAAACTAGGCAAAAGCTGATTAACTTATCAAACATTGTCAGTGATGGATATCATACATTGAAGGAGATCTCTGATGAATTAGCCCTATGCCCCACACCACCAGATTCAGGAACAGTTACTACCCTAGAACCATCAGACTCCTGAACCAGTGTGGATAACTTCACTCACCTCAACCCTGAACTGAGTTCACAACCTACAGACTCACTCTCAAGGACTCTACAACTCCCTGTTTTTTATTATTTGCACAATTTGTCCTCTTTTGCACATTGGATGTTTGTAATCTTTGTTAAGCATAGCTTCTCATAAATTCGATTGAATTTATTTTCCTGTAAATACCTGCAAGAAAATGAATCTCAAGACAGTATACGGTGAACACATGCAGTATGTGCTTTTGATAATAAATTTACTCTGAAGTTTGAACATTGAAATATTAGTCAATTAAACCACACTCCATTCAAGGCATCAGTAAGTAGCTCCCCATCTGTCTTCCTGTCTAACTGCTGATACTGATAATCACAGATGGTAACTGACACTCTCTCACTTCTCTCTCTCTCTCTGTCTCTCACTCACTCTCTCCCTCTGTCTCCCTCTCTCTTTCTCACTCTCTTGCTCACTCTCTCTCACTTGCTCTCTCACCTAGACTTGTGCACAGTGATCCCATGACCGAATTTAACAAAGAGCAAGAATTTCTTCCCATTGATGTATGAATGTTGGCCACAGAAAGACCAGCAAATGAAAATCATAAAACTGCCGATGCTGGAAACATGAAAAGGGGATTAGAAAGTGCTAGAAACATCCAGCAGCACAGAGGTGAAGCTGGAAGACCACCTGCCTCACAGCTTTTGGATTTAATCCTGACCTCCTATGCTGACTGTGTGGAGTTTGCAAGTCCTCCCTGTGACTACGTGAGATTCCTCCGGGCACTCCGGTGTCTTTCTGCATCTCAAAGAAATGGGGGTTCGTACTTAAATTGGTCAGTGTAAATTATCCCTCGTGCACAGGCCAATAGAAGAACCTGGGGTGTGTAGAGCCAATGGCGCAGTCTGGTTACCCCATTACAAAACGATGTGGAGGCTTTGGGAACGGCACGTTATGGGCACTTAAGAAACTTTTAGAAAGGCAATGGATGATAGAAAAATGGAGGGAAGGGTTAGGTGCAGGTTAAAATGTCAGCACAGCATCAGAGGGTGAAGGGCCTGTACTGTGCTATGCTGTGATGTTCTCTGTTCTAAGAGTTTTATCAGGATGCTTCCCGGTTTAGAGGGTCTGAGCTCTAAGGAAGGGTTGGACAAACTTGGCTTGTTTTCTCTGGACCAGTGGAGGCTGAGGGGGACTTGACAGAACACAATAGAGTTATGAGAGGGATAGAAAGGGTAGACCGCCAGAATGTTTTTCCCCATGAGGGAATGTCAAATACTAGAGGGCACACATGAAAGGAGGAAAGCTTAAAAGAGTTTTTTTTTCACACAGTAAGTGGTGGGTGCCAGGAGTAGTGGCAGAAGCTGAGATACTAGTGGCGTATAGAGAGTTTTTACATAAACACACAGTACTGTGCAGGAGTCTTCGGTTCACATATATAGCTAGGGTGCCTCAGACTCTTGCACAGTATGGAGTAATTTCATGTATTGCACTGTTCTGCTGCCGCAAAAAAAAATTCATGACAGATGTGAATGATGATAAACCTGATTCTGATATGGGTCTCTGCTGTGGACCAGGAGTAGGAAGGGAGCAGGGAGAGGGGAATCATGTTGGGAAAAGGGGACGGGAGAGGGGAGGCAGCAGGAAGCACCAGGGAGGCATTCTGCAATGATCAATAAACTGAAGGTTTGGAATCAAGGTGTCTCAGGTCTGGGTGTGCCTACATCACTCCCTGGCCCTGACACGCCTTCTCTACCACCTCTCCCGGGGGAGCTCTACTCTTGCCATTCCCAACACACCTTGCTACTGCCAGACTTGCAGACTTGCTTTCTGCTCCGTGTTGACAAATACAGTACTGTACTTACGCCCCCTGGCTAGGTACAGTATACGTGCCCATGACTTTTACACAGCACTGTATATACACAGGGAATGGGGGGATATGGATCAGGTGCAGGCAGAAGGCCTTTAGTTTAATTTGGCATCATGCTTGGTGCCGTCGTCGTGGGATGAAGGTTCTGCTCCTGTAATGTGGTGCCCTATGCTCTGTATAGCATGCAGAGATTGAAATGTGATGAACAGGTGCTGAACACTGGAATGGACTCAGTGAGCTGGGAGCACCTGTTTCCATTCTACAAACTCAGCACAGCAGGTAGTGACTTGAAGGTGTTCCTCCAGAGGCACCACCAGACCTGCTGAGTGTTTTCACCACTTTCTGCTTTCACACTACTAACAGATGCTTGCAGGTACACTGCCTTGCTTTCGGCACGAGGTAAGCTGCCTTCTGAAAGCACCTTGGGCGACCCAGAACAGGAGAACCACAGTGACGCAGAGCACGTGCTTTCAGTCAGCCGATCCAAGTTGGGTGAGGTGCAGACGGTAGGAATGAATCCCAGTCACTCTCAGCTTTGAGAGGTTGGGACGGGATAAAGTTGGCGGGCCCAGTGCTGTGGAGCCTGAGGAGTGGGCCGAGTGAAGGAAGGGACCGGGGTAACCGGGGCACGGAATCCTGGGAGTATAAAGGTTAGCTTTATTTGTCACATGTACATCAAAACATACAGTGAAATGCATCACTTTGCATTAAATTAAATCAGCGAGGATTGTGCAGGGCAGCCCGCAAGTGTCGCCGTGCTTCCGGCGCCAACACAGCTTGCTCACAACTCACTGACCCTAACCTGTACAACTTTGGAATGTGGGAGGAAACCGGAGCATTCGGAGGAACTCCATGTGGTCACAGGGAGAACGCACAATCTCCTTCAGACAGTGGCAGGAATCGAGCCCTGATCGGTGATCAATGGCTCTGTAAAGCTATTGTGCTAACCACGACACTACCGTAGGTGGAACCTGGGTGTTTGCCGCAGGTACCTTCCTTCCTCGCACCCTCTCCAGCACCACCTATCTTTCTAAAAAGCCTCAGAGTCCGCGCGGCGCAGTGGTTAGTGCTGCTGCCTCACGGCTCCACCAATCCCGACTTCAGTCTGGCGAATCCGACCTGCGACCGCATGGGCTTCCTCCCACATCCTAAAGGTCAACCAGCCACTGCAGCAGGTCAGAGCCGGGAGATGAAAGAGGCGCTCATGGCCACGTGAAAGAGGGGTGAGGGGAAATAGGGAAGGAGAATGGGGCTGATGGGGATGCTCAGATAAGCGTCTACATGAACTTGATGGGCCAAATGGCCCCTTTCTCTGTCGTGGTAAGTAAAGTCATACAACCTTTCATACCAGACAATGAGCGCTAAGGGAATGGTTCAGCTGTTAACCAGCCCAGGATCAGTAACTAGTGACTGCGTTTACTCACTGATGTGAATGTGGAACTGAATCAAGGTTGGTATTAAATTAAAAACACAAGAGATTCTGCAGAGGCTGGAAATCCAGAGCAATACACACAAACTGCTGGAGAAAATCAGCGGGTCAGGCAGCATCTGTGAAAGGGAATACACGGTTGGCATTTCAGGTCAAGATCCTTCATCAGGCCTATTAAATTAAGCACTGCTACCAAACAGTACCATTAAACGATGCGATAATCAGTAAATTAAGTGTGCTTTTATGCTGCAGCTTCAAGTTCCTGGGTGTCAACATCACTGAAGATCTATTCTTGCCCAACATATTGATGTAATTATGAAGAAGGGAGGCCGTCAGTTGGACTGAATCCAAGATGGCATCAGGCTGCAATCAACTTTGAGTCGTGGCACAGATTTAGTTGACTTTTAATTTTTGTTCAGGTTTGTAAGGATGGTTTGAGGGACAGATAGGGAAATTAGGGGTCATCTTAGGGTTTCAGAATGCTGATGAAGGGGAAATTAGAGGTCAGGCCAGAGTCCAAGTCTCTGCTCCAAGTTCAAAGACCAGCGACCCAGATATGGGACATCTGTGGTTGGATGGCAGACGTTGGACCAGCAGAAAGTGGTCGAGAGACCTCCCAGGTCAGCAGGATCCAGAGTCAGAGTTCCGTGTGGGCAGGAGGAACAAGTTCCGGAGGGCTCCTGGTTCATAATCAGTGGGACTGGTGTTCAAGGTCTAGTGTTCGGGGTCCCATCATCGGCAAGTCCGGAGTGCGAGGCCTAGTGTTCGGTGAGCAGCGTGTCCTTGAATCAATGCCAAAGACTGAGGCCTGAGGGGTGAATTGGAAGTCCAGAAGTTGAGGCCCATTGGCCAGAGTCAAGTCTAAGAATCTCTGCGAGTCGGCTGTGAAAGTTGAACCCAAATGCATGCAGGCCTGAGTGTGCTGGAGGCCTGAACTGGGTTAAGGGATGTGAATGTGCATGGGGGTGGGACAGGGACTTGTTTTGCTGTTGTTGCTTTGTTACTCGTTGTGTTCTGTGTGGTTCTGCTGAGCATTGAGGGCGTGCTATGTTGGCACTAGAATGTGTGGCTATACTTGCGGGCTGCCCCAGCACACCTTCAGGTGTGTTGGTTGTTTAATGCAAACAATGCATTTCACTGCATGCTTCAATGTACAAGTGGTAAACAAACTTGAATCATAGACCTTGAATTTGGAGTTTGAGGAGATTTGAAATGTCACCAGAGACTAGCAAATCTCTATAGATGAATAGTGGAGAGCATTCCAACTGGTTGCATCACCATCTGGGATGAGGGGACTAATGCACAGGAGCGGAAAAGGCTGCAGAGGGTTGTAAATTCAGCCAGCTCCATCATGAGCACTGGCCTCCCCAGCTTCAAGGGTATCCTCAATAGGTGAGGCCCCAAGAAGGCAGCATCCACTATTAAGCATGGCCACCAGTCAGAACACGCCCTCTTCTCATTACTACCATCATGGAGGAGTTACAGGAGCCCGAAGTTACAAACTCAACATTTTAGGAACACTTCTTCCCCTCTGCCATCAGATTTCTGAATGGTCCCTGAATCTATGAACACTACCTCAATATTTTTTGCTCTCTTTATAGATATAAAATCATAATTTATAGTATATTTTATGTATTGCACTGTACTTCTGCAACAAAACAACAGATTTCACAACAACTTCTCATGGACAGGAGTCTTGCGTGCCTCAGTGACCCGGGGAGCTATGTTGGCTGGAGCCAGGGCTTTAAGGGTCACCCATGCCAAACAGGACAAAGGGTAGAGGCCAGACTAAGAGTGGTCTACCAGTCCTCCAGCTTCAGCGTTCAGCTCAGGGATAGCAACCCTGACTAGTCAAACAAGATTGCTATGGGAGCAGTAATGAATATTTCTGGATGGAGGACCTTCATTGCTGCCCTAAATGACAGCGGCACAACAGACAGTAATTAAGTGTTAGTGATAATAAACTTGATTCTGATATTACAAACCACCCAACAGTCTGAGGGGTTTAGAGGAACAAATTTGCGGAGAGATCACAGACTGTCACAAGAAACATAAAGTTGGTAAAGTAGGTGATTTTAACTTTCCACAAATTGACTGGGACTCCCATACTGTTAAGGGACTGGATGAGATAGAGTTTATCAAATGTGATCAGCCAAATTTTCTTCATCAGTACGTAGAAGTCCCAATGAGAGAATGTGGGATATTTGATCTGCTGTTAGGGAATGAGACAGGGCAGATGAAAGAAATTTGTGCAGGGGAACACTTTGCATCTAGTCAACATAATGCCATTAGTTTCAAAGTACATATGCAAAAGGATAGGTCGGGTCCACAGGCTGAAATTCCAGATTGGAGAAAGGCCAATTTTGATGATATCAGAAAGGATCTGGCAAGTGTGGATTGGGACAGGCTGTTTTCTGGCAGAGATGTACTTGGTAAGTGGAAGGATTTCAAAAATGTAATTTTGAGAGTACAAAGCTTGTATGTGCCTGTCAGAATAAAAGCTAAAGATCACATGTGTTGGGAACCTTGGTTTTCAAGGATAACGAGGCCCCGGTTAAGAAAATAAAGAGGAGGACCATAGCAGGTATAGGCAGGTAGGAACAAATGAGGTGCTTGTGGAGTAGAAGAAATGCAAGAGAACAATTGAGAAAGAAATTAGGAAGGCTAAAAGAAGGCGTGAAGTTGCTCTAGCAGACAAGGTGAAGGAGAGCCCTAAGGGATTCTACAGATATATTAAAAGCAAAAGGATTGCAAGGAATAAAATTGGTCCTCTGATTGGTCATCGATGGGTGGAGCCAAAAGAGATGGAGGAGATCTTAAATACTTTTTGCATCTGCATTAACTCAGGAGATGAACACTCAGTCTATAGAAGTGAGGCAAAGCAGCATCAGCCTCAGGGACTCTACACAGATTACAGAGGAGGAGGTGTTTGCTGTCCTAAGGCAAATCAGGGTGGATAAATCCCCATGACCTGACAAGGTGTTCCCTAGTGAACTGCCGCTGGGATTGATACTGGGCCCTTCGTTGCTTGTCATCTACATCAACAATCTGGATGGTAATGTGGTTAATTCGATGACGCTGAGAGTGGGGGTGTCGTGGACAACAAGGAAGGCTGTTATGGCTTACAGAGAGATTTGGATCAGCTGGAAAATGGGCAGAAAAATGGCAGATGGAATTTAACACAGACAAGTGCAAGGTGTTGGACTTCAGTAGGAGCAATCAAAGTAAGTCTTATATGGAGAATGGTTGGGCACTGAGGAGTGTGGTAGAACAAAGCGATCTGGAAATACAGGCCCATAATTTATTGAAAGTGGTGTCACAGGTAAATAGGCTCATAAAGAAAGCCTTTGGCATATTGGCCTTCCTAACTCCAAGTATTGAGTACAGGAGATGGGATGTTACAGTATGTTGAAGTTGTATAAGATGTTGGTGAGATCTAATATGAAGTATGGTGTACAGTTCTGGCCATCTACCTTCAGGAAAGAAGTACGTAGGTTTCAAAGAGTACAGAGGAAGTTTACAAGGATGTTGCAGGGTCTGCAGGACCTGAGCTATCAGGAAAGATGGAATAGGCTAGGACTTTACTCCTTAGAATGTAGAAGATTGCGGAGATTTGATAGAGGTATATGAAATTATGTGGGGTATAGATATGGTAAATACAAGCAGGGTTTTTGCACTGAGATTGGGTGGGGCAACAACTAGAGGTCATAGGGTAAGGGTGAAAGTGAAAGTTTAAGTGGAACATGAGGGGAAACTTCGTCACTCAAAGGGATCTGCCTGCACGTGGTGCATGTGAGCACGATTTCAATGTTTAAGTGGTTTGGATAGGTACATGGATAGTAGTGGTATGGATGCTACAGTCTGGTGCAGGTCAAATGGAATAGGCAGTTTAAATGGTTTCAGCATGGACTAGTTGGGCTGAAGGGCTGGTTCGTGAGCTGTACTTTTCTATGACTCTATGACTATCACCCAGTAGCACATCTACAGCGATAAAGTGTTTTGAAAGATTGGTGATTAAACATATCAACTCCTGCCTGAGAAGAACTTAGATCTGCTCCAATTCGCCTACCAAAGCAACAGGTCCACAGCAGATGCCATCTCATTAGCTCTTCACTCAACCCTGGAACATTTGGGTAGCAAAGATGGATACATCAGGATGCTCTTTATCGACTACAGCTCGGCATTCAATACCATCATCCCTTCAAAATTAATCAATAATTACCTCCTTGTGCAATTGGATCCCGGGTTTCATTATTTACATCCAGTCAGTTCAGATTAGCAAAATATCTCCTCCATGATCTCCATCATCACGATTTGCACACCAAGGCTGTGTACTTAGCCCCTGCTCTACTCACTTTACACTTAGGACTGTGTGGCTAAGCACAGCTCCAATGCCATTTGCAAGTTTGCTGATGACAGCACTGTTGTAGACATCACTGTTGATTCAGCTTATAGGAGAGAGATTGAAAACTTGGCTGTGTGGTGCCACAACAACAACCTTTTACTCAAATCCAAGAAGACCAAGGAGCTGATTATTGACCAGATAGGAGGAAACCAAAGGTCCATGAGCTAGTCCCCATCAAAGGATCAGATGTGGAGAGGGTCTGCAACTTTAAATTCCTAGGTGTTATTATTTCAGAGGACCTGTCCTGGGCCTAACATAAGTCCAATTATGAAGAAAGTGCGGCAGTGTCTCTACTGTCGTCAGTGTTTGCAGAGGATCAACATGACCTTTAAAAATTGACAGATTTCTATAGATGTGCAGTGGAGAGTGTATTGTCTGGCTGCACTCACAGCCTGGTATGGGGGCACCAATGCCATTGAACAAAACGTCCTACAAAAAGTAGTGGATACGGCCCAGTACATCATGAGTAAAACCCTCCCAAACATTGAGCACATCTACGCTGTCGCAGGAAAACAGCATCGATCATCAGGGACCCTCACCACCCAGGGCGTGCTCTCATCCCCCTGCTATCATCAGGAAGAAGGACCAGGAGCCTCAGGACTCACGCCACCAAGTTCAGGAACAGCTACAACCCCTCAACAATCAGTCTCTTGAACCAAAGGGAATACTTTATTCAGTTTCACTTGCCCCGTCATTGAAATGTTCCCACAGCCTATGGACTCAAGGAGTCTTCATCTCATGCTCTTCATCTCATGATATTTATTGCTTATTTATTTATTATTATTATTTCTTCTTTTTCTATTTGCACAGTTTGTTGTCTTCTACACACAGGCTGAATGCCATAGTTGGGCAGTCTCTTGTTGATTCTCTTACGGTTAGATTCCACAAGAGATACATTTTCCACAAGAAAATCAATCTCAGGGTTGTATATGGTGACATATATGTACTTTGATAATAAATTTACTTTGAACTTTGAGATCAAACCTGTTATTATTTAAACAGTGCTGGAAATCTCACAGGTAAGCACTGGATCATGAGACCAAAAGATATAAGATGTAGGAGCAGAATTAGGCCATTTGGCCCATCGAATCTGCTCCACCATTTCATTATGGTTGATCCAATATTTCACTCAGCCCTATTCTCCTCATATCTCATCATGCCCTGACAAATCAAGAATCTATCAACCTCTGCCTTAAATATACACAATGACTTGGTCTCCACTGCTGCCTGTGGCAAAGAATTCCACAACTTCACCACTCTTTACCTAAAGAAATTCCTCCTAATCTCCATTATAAAAGATTATCCCCCCACCTTCATTATATCTGCAAACTTCGCAGCAAAGCCATCAATTCCATCATCCAAATCATTGACATATAATGTTAAAAAAAAATCAGTCCCAACACAGACCCCTGTGGAACACCACTAGTCACGGACAGCCAGTCAGAAAAGGCTCCCTTTATTCCCACACTTTGCCTCCTGCCAATCAGCCACTGCTTTATCCATGCTAGAATCTTCCCTGTAATACGATGGGCCTGTACTTCCCTGACCTACTGTCAGATTCTTGGTCCCTACCTCTCTTGGCTATCCCACTCCCGTCACTTCAGCTTTTCCTTCTGTACCAGTTCAGATACCCTACCATGCTTTGTACCATTTTGCTGTTTGTATCATTTCTTAATGCTTGCATTACTAAATGACAATAAAAGAGGACTGCATGTCCTCATCATCTAATCTAATCTGTTTGCGTCCATTGTTGCATTTATTATTACCATCTTTACTGTTTACCTTGGGGCAAGGAATTTCATTGCACCATGATGAATATGACAATAAACTGATCTGAATCTGACCAAGTCCTGGAGTAGACTGGATCACTAACCACTGATACTACCTGAGTGGATGTGGAGAAGATGTTTCCTATGGGGGGGGGGGTGTTGAGGGCCAGAGGGCACAGCCTCAGAATAGGACATCCCTTTAGAGCAGAGATGAGAAGAAACTTCTTTAGCCCAAGTGTGAATTCATTGCCACAAACGGCTGTGGAGGCCAAGTCATTCGGTATATTTAAAAGAGAGGTTGATGGGGCGTCAAAGGGAGAAGGCAGGAGAATGGGGTTGAGGGGGATAACAAATCAGCCATGATGGAATGGTGGAGCAAACTCAATGGGCTGAATGGCCTCATTCTGCTCCTTTGTCTTATGGTCTCATGGTTGACCTGTTGAATGTTCACACCAGCGTCTTTGCTATAAATTCCGGACTAAAACTTTTGCAACATTTGTGCAATGTTAGTTGCAACTTTATAACATATGGAAGAGACCACATCATCCTACAATACCCCATGTGGGCACAGGTCCCGCAACAAAAACGTCATACACCAACCGATGCATCCAAACGCCGGAGGAGACTCCCACACTGTTGAGTTCCCACAGGCTTCCCCCACCCCGAGCAGGTCAGGAAGTGAGCTGCCCCGCACGGGACGTGGTAGTTTAAAGATATCCCACCCATTCGAACTGTGACGAGGATCAGATTTCGCCAGGATCTATCAGGTGGGGTCGAACCGGCGAGCGTTGACCCTCTGGGTTCAAACAGCAGTGGGGCACTGGGAGGGACGCCTTGTACCAGCGGCAGCTCTGCCTGGGGCTCCCAGCTTCAACCCCAACCTGCCAAACACACAGACCCTCCGGCACGTCGGCGGCCCCTGTCCCGATCCCGGGCCTGGGACGGCTTGTTTTAACCAGTCGCTCAATAAATAAACAATGAGACAGAGAGAGACAGAATGTGTGTGTGAGAGAGAGAGTGTGTGTGTGAGGGATAGAGAGAGCGTATGAGAGAGAATGTAAGAGTAAGTGTGTATGAGAGTGTGTATGTGTGTGAGAGAGTATGTGAGACGGTGAATGTATGTGTGTGAGAGAGAGAGTGTGTGTGTGGGGGGGGAGAGATAGAGTGAGTGACAGAGCCTCCAACACAGCCTGTGAGGTTTCCGCTTTTAGAGCCTCTCGGGAGGAGAGAGGTGGGCAAAGATAAGAAACGGAGCGAGGGGATAAAGAGGATGAGAAGAGAGAAGGGGAGTGGGAAAAGACTAGGGGTGAGGGGGAAAATGAAGGGGGAGGGGAAAGGGGAGAGGATGATGGGGAATTGGAGAGGAGAATTGGAGGAAAGTGGGGGATGGGAGGGAGGAGGAGTGAGGGGGAGAAGGAGGGAGTGAGAGAGGAGCAGAAGAGGGTGAGGAGGAAGGGAGGAAGAGAAAAGGGAGGAAAGGGGAGAGTGGAAGGATGAGGGAGAGGGGAGGAGAGGAAGAGCAGGAGGAAAAAGGGAGATGGGAAGGGAGGAGGCGAGGTGAAGCGGGAGGTGGAAGGGGGAGGGAAGGGGAAAGGAGAGGGGAATTTGGGAGCATGAGTGAGAGCGGGGAGGGGGAGGACTGAGAGGTAGCATGTGTGGAGAAAGGAATAAGGGAAGGGGGGAGAGTGGGAGAGGGTGGAGTGGGTGATGGGAGCAGAGTAGGTTGAGGAACTGGTGAGGAGGCTGGGAAAATGGAGGGTATGGAAAGGGGAGGAGAGAAGATTGAGGAACTAATGTGGATGGAATGGGAAGAGGAGGGGGAATGAGAGGAAGAGGGAGTGGGGGTGAAGAGAAGAAGAGTGGAAGTGCAAGGAAAGCATTGAGGGGCTGGGCCGGGGTAGGTGATTGAGCGAGAGGGGGTTGGGCTGCAGGGGAGGGGGAGGGGAGTAGGAAAAGGAGGAATGGGAGATTGAGGAAAGGGGGAGTGGGAGAGGGTATGGGGAGGGAGTAGTGTGAGCGAGGGGAAAGGAGAAGGGGAGGGTGGGAAGAGAAGGAGGAAGTGAGGGGAGGAGAGTGTGTAAAGAGAGGAATAGAGGAGGCGTGGGGAGGGCAGTGAAGGGCTGGTGAGATGGTGAGATGAGGCGTGCGGAGAGGGACAGACAGTGGGGGTACAGCCCGCTCTCTAACAGCGGCCGGCGTTGCTCCCCACCCCCCCCCACCCCCCAGCCCCCGCTCTTTTCACACCGCGATCAGCCCCGTCCCGGGTTCAGCGCCACTTCCGACTCCGCCTCGACTCCTGCGGGTCGGTTGTGCGGGCGACCCTCCACCCCCCCCCCCGGGAGGGCAGGAGAAGAGCGGGGGCCGGGGCTCCAACTTTGCCCGGAGTTGTCAGCCGCCGCGCCTGTCTGCACTCACCCCAGCGTGCTGATGAAGCCATTGACAGTTCCCTCGGCGTAAAGAGACACGATGTCCCCGATGTGGAGGAAGCTGGACATCTTCTCCATCTTCTCATGGTATAGGGTGCAGTCCGGGCAGGAGGGGGCTCACAGACTCCGGGGAGGTGAGAAGTGGCTGCAAGTAACCGGCCTTTCCGGTCCCGCGGCTCTCCACACACTCCCGGAGAGAGGCGGCCGACTCAGGGTGAACAGTCACTCACTCTCCCTCCCTCTATCACACCCCGCGCACACACACACACGCACACAGACACACACATACACGCACATACACACACACACATACACATACAGAGCGACAGCGCTGCAGCAACGCGGAAGTGTGCAGGAATGTCAGGGGGTGGCACACTCTCTGCCTGTAATCTGCTCCCGATACCTCCACTTCCGCAAACTGACCGCGTGTGAAGCTCTCTCACACACACATGCATACACTTATTCACAAGCGCACACGCAGCCATGTACAAACACACACATACACGCGCACGCGCGCACTCATGAACAAACACATACAAACCACCATCCACTCATGCACATACGCAGACACAGCCACAAACACACATTAATTCACAAACACGCATTCACACATACAGACGTGGATATATGCATACGCTCACTGTATATTGTACACCTGTGCACTTGTAATGCTGCTGTGACACTGTAATTTCCTTTGGGATCAATAAAGTATCTATCATTGGCACACTGGTGCACAAAACACACACACACCATTTTCACAAACACACACACACTCACATTCATTCACAAACACACGTGCACACACACACACACACACACTCATGCCATATTCACACACACTCACACCATATTCACAAACACACACACACACACACACTCACACCATATTCACACACACACACTCACACCATATTCACACACACACACACACTCACACCATATTCACAAACACACACACGCGCGCACTCACATTCATTCACAAACACACACACAAACACACACACACGCACTCACATTCATTCACAAACACACACTCACACCATATTCACAAACACACACACACGCGCACTCACATTCATTCACAAACACACACAAACACACACACACTCACATTCATTCACAAACACACGTGCACACACACACACACACACACTCATGCCATATTCACACACACTCACACCATATTCACAAACACACACACACACTCACACCATATTCACACACACACACACACACTCACATTCATTCACAAACACACACACACTCACACCATATTCACAAACACACACACGCGCGCACTCACATTCATTCACAAACACACACATTCATTAGACCACAAGGCATAGGAACAGAATTAGGCCATTTGGCCCATCGAGTCTGCTCTGCCATTTCATCATGACAGATCCATTTTTCCTCTCGGCTCCATTCACCTGCCTTCTCCCCATAACCTTTCACGCCCTGACTAATGAAGAACCGATCAACCTCCGCCTTAAATCCACCCAATGACCTGGCCTCCACAGCCACCTGGGGCAATGAATGCCACAGATTCACCACCCTCTGGCTAAAGAAAGTCCTCCCATCTCCATTCTAAATGGATGTCCCTTTTGTGTGCTTTTGCTTGACTGCGGGTTTGAAGGTGTGTGCATGTTTGTGCATGGTGTTGTGCTGAATTTAAAACCTACCCTCAGTCCAATCTAACCACTCCCTCTGACACAGCCCTTCATTTTTCTATTACCCCTGTGCTTATTAAAGAGTCTGTTAAATGCCTCTGAAGTACCTGTCATGTACAACCATCTCTGGCCGGCCATTCCACACACCCACTACATGGTGTTTTCCACAAAGCAAATGTCCATATCAAACAAAATTCAGCCGGCTGGATGAAAATGTTGGTGTCAACACTGAATAGAGTAGAAACATGTTCAGTGAGGCGACCTGTTGGAAACTCAAAGGGTAAATGAAAGCACAATTTCTCAGCCCCGTGGAATCCTGCTCTATCCAGTCATCACATTTGTCCCATAATGTGAGGTGGGGGAGAGGAAGCAGGAGGGATCTGCTGGGGTGGGAGGAGACAGATACAAACACAAGAAAATGAGGGGTGGCAAAGTGCCTGCAGAGTGGTAACAACACAGAGACAGAGTAACGGAGTCATGAGAGAGCAGGACAGAGTACAGGGCTGAGCCAGGCAGACATGAGAGTTGGTGGTGTAATAGGTGGGACGTGGGGTCGAGGATGGTGAAGAGGGGTGGAAGTGAGATAGAGAGTGGTTAGAGAATGCAGGCAGGAGGGAGACTGGTAAATAGTGATGAGGGTTCTGTGGGAGAGGACAGAGAGAGTCGGGGAGAGGGAGGGAGATGGAAAGGGGAAGAGCATAAAAGAAAAACAATTAAGAATGGAATGACAGCAAAGTGTAGATCACTGTTTTATTTATCTTAGAGATACACTGTGGGACAGGCACTTCCGGGCCTTTGTGCTGCGCACAGACCCCACCGATGTAACCCCAGACTCTCCAATTTAACCCCAGCCTCACCAATTTAACCCCAGCTTCTCCGATTTAACCCCAGCCTCTTCAATTTAACCCCAGCCTCACCAATGTAACCCCATTGTCATGGTCTGGTCTGTGAAATCCGCATTCTGGTTCACGGTCCTTATTCCGGGTTTTCATGTTTTCCCTTGTTCCATTGGGTGCCTTAATTGAGGCACATGATTCTCATTTTGGGCTGGCACATAAATACCTCTGCAAACCAAGGATTCCTGGCTGAACTGTTCCCTTCCCCTCCCTTCTGAATCCCCAACGGTTACCTCGCCTGCAACCTTCGTCTACCACTTCATCAGAATCCTCGTCAAGTATCCTCGGCAGTTACCTCTGCTGTCATCCTGGCCCTGCATCCTGGAAGGGCTCTGGTGGCTTCGAGCCCAAGTAGGAGTGTCAGCTCTGTACCCTAGAGCCTAACCCAGCCAACTCCAAGAGCTGAGCCAAATCTAGTTCAAGAGCCACGTCCTGTGCTAGAGTTTCCTCGTCCAGCACTGGCGTACCCTCGTCCAGTCCAGGAGTCTCTCATCTGGTCCAAGCCACATCCAAGAACCTCGTGCTGTCCAAGTCAAGGCTTTGTGTTATTGTCTGTGCAGAAGTTCCACGTCCAGTCCTGTAGCCACATCTTGTCCTCGTCCAGATCCAGGGTCTGAGCCCGAGTCAACACTTAGGTTCCGGGTCCCTATCCAGTCTCTGGCTCGAAGTCCTAGCCCAGGCTCCTAGTTCCAAGTTCCTTGTCCTGGTCCCGCTTTCCTAGTCTTAGTCCTAGCCCAGGCCCAGTGTCCTTGTCTCATTAAGGGCCTGTGTCCATGTCCGGCCTCATTTCCTCCTGACTCGCCTTTCTATCTCCATAAACCTAGTCCTGCTCCTAGTGCTTCAGTGTCTGTGTCTTGCATTTGGATCCGCTCCCAACATCCCCCATATGACACCCAGTCTCGCTGATTTAACCCCAGCCTCTCACAAGGCTATTTACAATGACCAATTAACCTACTAACCGAAGGGTTTCGGCCCGAAACGTTGACCATACTTTTTTTTCATCGCTGCTGCCTGGCCTGCTGAGTTCCTCCAGCATTGTGTGTGTGCGTGTGTGTGTGTTGAAGCTACTAACCAGTACACCTTTGGACTGTGGGAAGAAACCAGAGCACCCAGGCGCACAGAGGAAAAAATGTACAATCTTGCTGATAGAGGACACTGGAACTGATCTTAAGAATCTGACACCCCAAGCTGTAATAGCATCATACTATCCACTACGCTACCGTGGCTACAGTACCAGGGTGTGTACTGTAGACTGTACATTAAACCAGAGTAAACAATTCAACTTAGATTATTAGCTAGAGTTCAAAAATACTACAAAAACTGGCAGTGATAGGTTGCATCAGACATTGCTGAAGCCTAATTTGGAACACTGTGTACAGTTCTGGTCACCTACCTACAGAGAAGGCATAAATAAGACTGAAAGAGTACAGAGAAAACTTAGAAGGATATTGCGAGGACTTGAGGACCTGAGGTATAAGGAGATGTTGGATAGGTTAGAACTTTATTCTCTACAACGTAGGAGAATAAGGGGAGATTTGAAAGAGTTATACAAAATTATCAGGGGTATAGATAGGGTAAATGCAAGTAGACTTTCACTGAGGTTGAGTGAGACTAGAACTAGAGGTCATGGGTTAAGGGTGAAAGGTGAAATATTTAAGGGGAGCCAGAAGGGAATCTTCTTCACTCAGAGAGCAGTGTGAGATTGGAATGAGCTGCCAGCACATGTGGTGGATGTGGGTTCAATTTCAACATTTAAGAGAAATTTTGATAAAAGTGCATGGATGGGAGAGATATGGTCCAGGTGTGCGCCGATGGTAATGGATTGGTATGGACTAGAAGGGCCAAGGGACCTGATTCTTCCTGAAGGCAGATTCAAGGCCGGTTTCACCACCCGATGCGTCATGGGAGATAGAAGATCATAAGCAGTGAGCTGGATGCTGGCTGTGTGCCCAGAGACCCGAGTTCTTTGGGCACAGAGATCGGAAGAAGCGACACAACAGACCCTTAACACCATAAATTAGCAAGCTGCTTTGTTATGTCTCCCCTCTCGCTGTGAAACGGGGACGCCCCATTTTCCCTTATTAGGGAGAGAGAGAGAGAGCCTGTGGTATGTCGAATTACCGGGAGAACGAGTAGTCTTTGGGGTACTGCAAGTCGGTCTTTATTGATGCCTTGCTGCACGCTTGAGTGCTCGGTGGAGGGTGACGATGCTTTTTGCTGGTGGGGGGGCGTGGTTGTTGCTTTCCTGCTGCTTATGTGTGGGAGGGGGAGCTGGGGGCCAGGGTTTGGAGCTCTAATATTTAACCATCATTCATTCTTTGGGGCACTCCTCTGTTTTTGTGGATGGTTGCGAAAAAGAAGGATTTCAGGATGTATGTTGTATACATTTCCCTGACATTAAATGTAGCTATTGAAGTGCTTCATGACTCTATGAATACATGAAAAAGCAAAGTAAGATAATGCTGGCAAGGAAGACAGCGAAGTGTGGCTACGCGAAGTGGAAGTTGCCAGAGATCAGGCTAATCCCAGGAAACCAGGTCAGCAGAAGGTACCTGCTACCCCACAAAATTAAATTCTAAGGTGATGAGCTGGAATTTAAGGTTTGAAATATGTTATATGTCAGAAAAGGTGTTGCATTAATAACCTTACACTCAACGTCAGTGAGACCAAAGAGCTGATTGTGGTCTTCAGGAAGGGTGAGATAAGCGATCATAAACCAATCCTCACAGAGAGATCAGAACTGGAGAGAGTGAGCAATTTCAAGTTCCTGGGTGTCAAGATCTCTGATGATCTAACGTGGTCCCAATATATTGCGGCAGCTACAAAGAAGGGAAGACAGAAGCTTTCATACATTAGGAGTTTGAGGAGATTTGTTTTGTCACCTAAAACACTCAAAAACTTCTACAGAGGTACCAAGGAGAGCATTCTGACTGGCTGCCTCACCGTATGGTATGGGGAGGCGGAGGTACTACACAGGGCTGAAGTAAGCTGCAGGGTGTTGTAAAATTAATAACTTCCATTTTGGGTACTAGCCTCTGTAGTTTCCAAGACATCTTCAGGGAATGGTGCCTTAGAAAGACATTGTCCATTATTAGGGACCCCTACCACCCAGGACATGCCCTCTCTCATTGTTACCATCAGGATGGAGGTACAGAAGCCTGAAGGCACACTCTCAGTGATCCAGAAAGAGCTTTTGCCCCTCTGCCACCTGGTTTCTGAAATACCACTGAACTCATGAACATTACCTCAGTACTTACTTAAATTTCGATTTTTGCAATACTTATTTTAATTTAACTATTTAATATACTGCATCTCAATTTTTTTCTATATTTATCATGTATTGCATTGTACTGCTGCCGCAAAGTTAACAAACTTCACAACATATACCGGTGATATTAAACCTGATTCTGACTGTGACTTCATCATTGTTCCAAGAAGCAGTTATATCCCATGGATTCAGAGGGACTTTGGAGTTAGTCTATAGTCTGTAATCAGGAAGGAGACAGTGTGACTGCAAGATTAGATGTTTTGGAGACTCAAGATGTAGTGAAGGGCCTCTGTCCTTGCATTTGTCCAACAGGGTACAAAGTTCTTACACCCAGTATGGATGAGAACAAGACTGCAGGGTAGATAAGCAAATTAACTATTTGAACTAAGGGCAGGAAGCAATGAAGTGGATAGAGTAAAAAGGAAAGAAGTAGTCATGGTCATTAGTCATGGGTTCATACAGCATGGGACCATCAACTTCAGCCCAACCATCAAGTGCTCATCCGCATTAATCCTATTACCACCAACTCCCCTCAAAGTCTATCATTTGCGTGCCCTCCAGAGGCAATGCGGCACTGCAGCTGAGAGAGCACACCAGCACCTCTATATCAGGAGGCTAAAGAAGTATGGCATGTCCACTTTGAGCCTCGCCAGCTTTCCTCCATGCACCGTAGAAAGCATTGTGGTTTGGTGTGGCAACAGCGCTGCCTGTGACCGTAAGCAACTGCAGGGGATTATGGACACAGCTCAGCACATCACAGAAACCAGCTGCTTCCCCTCCAAGGACCCTGTCCACACTTCCCACTGCCTCGGTAAAGCAGCCAGCGTAAACCAAAGAGCCCACCCACCCCAGAGGTTCTCTCTTCTCTCCTCTCCCATCAGGCAGAAGCTACAAAAGTCTAAAAGCCTATACCACCAGGCTCAGGATCCGCTTCCATATCGCTGCCATAAGACTATTGAACGATGATTCCCTGGTACAGTAAGGTGGACACTTGACTTCACAATCTACCTTACTATCTGCCTGCATTGCACTTCCTCTTATTCTGCATGATGTTAATATCGTTTTACCTTGCACTACTTAATGCACTAACATAATGAAATGATCTGTATGGATGCTACGCAAAACAAGATTTTCACTGTACCTCAGTATATGTGACAATAATAAACCAATTTACTATTTACAGTGGACAATTAACCTTGCAACCAGCATCCAGAGTATTGCATTCACTGCCGATTGTCCCATTATGGGCAGGATGGTTTTAGGCGGTGGGGTGGAGATATGTCTCTACCAGAGGAGGTGTAAGATGATCCTTCCCTCTGCTAGCCTACAGGTCACCCTTGGGCAAGGTGTAGCACCTGTTTAGCCCCCTGCTCAGGGTCACGTGAAGCCATGGGAGCAGGTGGTGGATGGTCGTATTATCAGCCGGTGCATATCACAAGTCCTGCTTATGCGACCACTGATGCCAGGCAGACAATTTCTGAAGATTATTGATAATGGCTGGGGTCGCCTGCCTTGTGAACACCGCCCAGAAAAAGGTAATGGCAAACCATTTCTGTAGAAAAACTTGCCCCAAGAACAATCATGGTCAAAGACCATGATCATACAACACAGCACTCAGTGATGATGGTGATATTGATGCTTTGGAGAGGGTGCGGAAAGAGGCTTACTAGGATGCTTCCTGGATTAGAGGGCAAGTATAGACAATGGGCTACACTGGGTTGTATTCTCAGAGCAGTGGAGGCAAAGAGGAGATCTGATAGAATTTTGTAAGACTATGAGAGGCATATACATAGTAGACGTCAGTAAGATGAAAGAGCTGATTGTGGACTTCAGGAAGGGTAAGACGGAGGAACACATACCAATCCTCATAGAGGTATCAGAAGTAAAGAGAGTGAACAGCTTCAAGTTCCTGGGCGTCAAGATCTCTGAGGATCTAACTTGGTCCCAACATATTGATGTAGTTATAAAGAAAGCAAGACAGCAGCTGTACTTGATTAGGAGTTTGAAGAGATTTGGCATGTCAACAAATACACTCAAAAGCTTCTATATTTGTACAGTGGAGAGCATTCTGACATGCCGAATCACTGTCTGGTATGGAGGGGCTACTGTACAGGACCAAAAGAAGTTGCAGAAGGTTGTAAATCTAGTCAGCTCCATCTCGGGCACTAGCCTACAAAGTACCCAGGACATCCTCAGGGAGTGGTGTCTCAGAAAGGCAGTGTCCATTATTAAGGACCCCCAGCACCCAGGCCATGCCCTTTTCTCACTGTTACCATCAGGTAGGAGGTACAAAAGCCTGAAGGTACATACTCAGTGATTCAGGAACAGCTTCTTCCCCTCTGCCATCCGATTCCTAAATGGACATTGAATCCTTGGACACTACCTCACTTTTATTTAATATACAGTACAGTATATCTGTTTTTGCACATTTTTAAACCTATTCAATATACTTTATGTGGGCACATGGCCAAGTGGTTAAGGCATTCGTCTGGTGATCTGAAGGTCGCTAGTTCGAGCCTCAGCTGTGGCAGCGTGTTTGTGTCCTTGAGCAAGGCACTTAATCACACATTGCTCCAGTGTCTGTGCGTGGAGTGGCACCCCACACAGACTTCCAATCTGCACCTTGTAAGGCATGAAAATGCCCGACGCAGGCCTCTCATGGTCTGAGTCAACATTCCCCCCCCCAATATACTTTATACTTTATTGTCGCCAAACAATTGATACTAGAGCGTACAATCATCACAGCGATATTTGATCCTGCACTTCGCGCTCCCTGGAGTACAAATCGATAGTAAATATTAAAAATTTAAATTATAAATCATAAATAGAAAAGGGAAAGTAAGGTAGTGCAAAAAAACCGAGAGGCAGATCCAGATATTTGGAGGGTACGGCCCAGATCCGGGTCAGGATCCGTTCAGCAGTCTTATCACAGTTGGAAAGAAGCTGTTCCCAAATCTGGCCCAAATCAATACATCATTGATTTACTTGTCTATCATTATTTTTATTTTATTTATTATTTTTTTCTCTCTGCTACATTATGTATTGCATTGAACTGCTGCTGCTAAGTTAACAAATTTCACGTCACATGCTGGTGACAATAAACCTGATTCTGATTCTGATTGTGACTGCTAGGAACTTTTCCCCCCAGTGTTGAAATAGTTAATGCTACAGGGGTGCATTTAAGGTGAAGGAGTTGAGTTCAAAGGTGAAGTGAAGGGCAAAATTTTTTAGACTGGGAGTGCCTGGAATGTGCTGCTGGAGGGGGCAGTGGAGGCAAATACAATAGACAGTTTGAAGAGGCTCTTAGATAACACATGCAATGTGCAGAGAATGGGGGGATGTGGACATTGTATAGGCAGAAGGGATTAGCGCATTTCGGATTGTTTGAGTGGGTGTGACCTTAGGTTATCTTGGCTGCTTTACCGACGTAACAAGTATAGACAGAGTCCATGAAGAGGAGGTCGGCTTCCATGATGTGCTGAAGTGCATCCACAACTTTGTGGTCTCGGAAAGAGCAGTTGCCGTTATCAATCTTTAATGCACCCGGGTGAGATGCATCAAAAAAAATATTTGGATCAGACCACAAGCTGCATTACAGGATCATAGAAAGCTTAAAGATCATTCATTCCACTGTGTCTGTGGAGGTCAATCAATGGATCCTTTACCTAATCCCACTTTCCAGCACTTGTTCCATGAGCTCTTCAATCGCACTGCTTAAATGTGACGTTGGACAACATCGCCCATTCAGACTGGACGTGCCGCCTCATTCATGATTTGATATTAAATTCACTAGTTTCAGATAACCAGATGTTCCTGCTTACGATGTAAGTAAGCACTCAGCTATTCCCCCTCTGTAGATGCTGCCTAACCTGGTAGTTATTTCCAGCGTTCTCTCCTGTCCCTGATTTTCACCAGTGTCTGTGTTTCCATGTTCCTTTGCTTTTTATTCTCTGTCTTTCTGACCCCCCCCCCACCCAACTAATAATTACCCAGACAACCCCATCACTGCCAGGCCCTTTGTTCTTTCCACACACCCCCTGAAACTTAAAACATGTCTTCTTCACTTTTCCAATTCTGATCAAATGATCATTGACCTGTTTCTCCCTTCGTAGCCACTGCCTGACCTACTGAGTACTTCCAGCGCTTTCTGCTCCAAGGTCCGATTTCTAACAGCCACATTATTCTGGTTTTGACGTCTTTGCTCCGTGCTGCTGCCACAAAACAACAAATCTCATGTCATGTAAGGCAGTGATTCTGGTTCTGATTCAGATCAAAATCTTTCAACCATGTCAAAGGTTACAGGAAGAAAGCAGGAGAATAGGGATAAGAGGAATCATAAATCAGATATGATCAAATGGTGGACAGACCAGACTTGATGGTCTAATTCTGCTCCCATGCCTAATGGTAAATTATGGCTTTGAACAACATTGCGAGGGAAAGAGTTCCAGGGGGATAAGTTTAGCGGAAAAAGCAATACAATACTGTAGCACAGTGTAGCAACATAGGTAATGTTAAGCAGAGTGAGACAGGTGCCTGGCAAAGGATCAACGTCAGGAAAATGGAAATGATAATTGATCTGTGCATATCAAGTGATCAGTTGTCCATCATATCCAATGATATGATGGACAACTGTGCAAGAAATACGACCAACATCAACAAGACATCTTCCACGTGTTCATAGGCTTCAAGAATGCATTCGATAGGGTGGCATGATGCACTCTGGGCTACAGTGAAGAGATGCAACATGGGTCAGAAGCTGATCCAAGCCATCAGGCAGCTCTACGCTAAAGCTAGCAGTGCGGTACTTGTTCAAGGCACAGTTGGAGAGTGTTTCCACACATCAGTTGAAGTTTCACCCACACTGTTCAATATTTGAAGGTATGGACGAGGGAAACACAGGAGCACCTACAGGACTGTTTTGAATCGGTGGACTGGACTGGACTGTATTCAGGGATTCATCTTTGAACCTGGATGAGTATGCTGCAGTTGTTACCGACTGGATGAGTGTGTGCCCACAAAGACTTATTGTAACCAAAAGCCATGGATGAACCAGAAGGTACATTGTCTGCTGAAGGCTAGATCTATGGCATTCAAGACTGGTGACCCAGGCCTAATTGAGGCAGCTGATTCACATTTTGGGCTGGCTACATAAATAGCTCCTTGGTTTGGCTTCAGTTCTGGATTGTTCCTGTTCAAACCCCCTGTCTGAATCCCTTCTCTGTCCCTTCCTCCTGAAGCCTTGCCCTGCAACCAGTGTCTGAAGCCTTGCCTTGCCTGGAGCCTTGCCTCGCCTGTAACCCTTGCCTGCCACCTTCGCCTGCACCACTGTCAAATTCAACTGCTGGAGCAAGATAGGAACTCTCTATCGTTGTTTTGAACTGTCTCTGTGTCCACGCCTTCACTAGGTAGGTCCGGCCATTTGCCGCTACCTAGTGTTGAAAACTGTTTCTCTGTGTCCACGCCTTCACTAGCTAGGTCCGGCAGTTTGCCACTACCTAGTGTTGGGAACTGTCTCATCGAGTTCAGCGTTCTGTGTATGAGTCCCAGCCCTACGTCCTGTTCCCAAGGAGGGGTCCCGGCTCTAGTGTTCTGTGTATGAGTCCTGGTCCTACATCCTGTTCCCAAGGAGGGATCCCGGCTCTGTGTTCTGTGTATGAGTCCCGGCCCTACGTCCTGTTCCCAAGGAGGGGTCCCGGCTCTGTGTTCCATGTCCCTGCGTTCCTGTCTCTCCCTCTACCGAGGCTCTGCATTTCTGTCTCTCCCTCGACCAAGTCAAGGCTTCCGGCTTTGTGTTCCGAGGTTCCTGTTTCCCAAGACCACGTCATGTCTTTGCCTAATTCCGAAGTCCAAGCCCGAGAACATGGCGTCACTACCGAGTGTTTTGGGTCCTTGTCCAGTCTCTGGCTTGGAGTCCGAGCCCAAGCCTCGTCATGTCCTTGCCTCGAGGAACCCAAGCCTCGTCATTTCCTCACCTCGAAGAACCCAAGCCTCGTCATGTCCTTGCCTCGAGGAACCCAAGCCTCGTCATTTCCTCACCTCGAAGAACCCAAGCCTCGTCATGTCCTTGCCTCGAGGAACCCAAGCCACGGAGAACCCAAGCCTCGAGGAACCCAAGCCATGTCCAGTCCTGTAGCTATGTCATATCCTCGCCTAGTTTCGGGGTCCGAGCCCGAGTCAAGACCCAGGTTCTGGGTCCTTGTCCAGTCTCTGGCCTGGAGTCCAAGCCCAGGCTCCTAGTTCCCAGTTCCTAGCAACACACATCAAAGTTGCTGGTGAACGCAGCAGGCCAGGCAGCATCTCTAGGAAGAGGTACAGTCGATGTTTCAGACCGAGACCCTTCGTCAGGACTAACTGAAGGAAAAACTAGTAAGAGATTTGAAAGTGGGAGGGGGAGGGGGAGATCCAAAATGATAGGAGAAGACAGGAGGGGGAGGGATGGAGCCAAGAGCTGGACAGATGATTGGCAAAGGGAATATGAGAGGATCATGGGACAGGAGGCCCAGGGAGAAAGACATGGGGGGGGGGGAACCCAGAGGATGGGCAAGAGGTATAGTCAGAGGGACAGAGGGAGAAAAAGGAGAGTGAGAGAAAGAATGTGTGTATATAAATAAATAACGGATGGGGTACGAGGGGGAGGTGGAGCATTAGTGGAAGTTAGAGAAGTCAATGTTCATGCCATCAGGTTGGAGGCTACCCAGACGGAATAGTCCTGGTCCTGCTTGCCTAGCCAATGTCCTAGCCCAAGTCTGTGTTCTTGTCCCAGCTCCTAGTCTGCATCCAATCATACCCCTAACTCTAGTCCTGTCCTGTTCCTAGTACTTCAGTGTCCGTGTCTTGCGTTTGGGTCCGCTCCAATGCCCACTTAGGACAAATCTATTTAAATATAGGAAGTAAAATTACAAAAGAAACCAATTACTTGGTTGATATTTTTTATAAGCTGTATGCATTATATGTACAGTATTTTGCACCTTGATCCCTGAGGACTCTTTCGTCTAGCTGTACACATGTGTACAGTTGAATGAAAGTTAAACTTGAACTCATGGCTCTTGTGCATATGACAATAAACTCAACTTTGACTTTGTCTTGGAGAATATAGGGGAGTTTGAAAGGCCAGATGACCAGTCACTAGAACAGCTTCTTCTCTACTGCTATTGGACTTCAGAACCAATCACCTCTTCCACGTCCCCTTCCCGGTAGTGACGCCATGTTCTCAAACCTTTAATTCCACTGTTTCAGTTTGTACAACTATACCTGGCAGCATTCTGTGCTCCTGCACTTACTTTTTATTGTTGTATTGATCATAACCATGTACGCCGTGAGCGAGGAATTTCACTACACCTCAGTCTACAGGACACTGAACTGCTCTGAACCTGTCTCTGAAAACCATGGGTGTATTCCAAAGGTTCTGTGCAGGCGGTTAAAGACAAAAGGAAGTCGCAGTCCTTTGGGACTTGTCACATTGCCCTCTGGAAATTCCTGCACCCACACAGAATTTGAGCCATTACCAAACAGTGGCCCAGGTTCGATTTCCACCGCTGTCTGGAAGGAGTTTGTACGTTCTCCCTGTGACAGCATGGGTTTCCTCTGGGTGCTCCGGTTTCCTCCCACAGTCCAAAGACGTACAGATTGATAGGTTAATTGGTGGCGTGGGTGGAACGAGCTCATTGGGCCAGAAGGGCCCATTACCATGATGTATCTATAAATAACATTTTAAAGATCTAACCTGCAGGTGGTTCTAAATTCCACAATGCCGATTGGAGGGTTCAATTGGGATGAATTGAAGGCAGCTGTAGAAGCTAAAGGCAGGGGTGGGGGGGTTGTTATTGGCTGGAGTGTTAAGTCCAAAATTGGCAGCGACAACATGAAATCAGGCTGGCAAAGGGATTGACATCTTTTGCATGCAGCTCTGGCACGCAGCGGTTCCAACCACATTCTCAATTAACATCTCCTTCATGTGACTTGTGTGAGTGGACGTTTTAACCAATTGAACAGCATCGGCAAAGTACAAATTGTGAGGCTAAACTTGGCAGAATCTCGTTCTGTGTGGGTTTCTCTGTAATGTCTGTAGCTCGACTACAAGGGAGAAGCCAAGCCACTGTAACACTGCGGGTGGGAGTATGACATGTCCTGTGGTCTTCCTCAAAAATGCATCATTATACAATAAAATTGCTAAATTGATTTATTATTGTCAAAAGTAGTGAGGTACAGGGAAAAACTTCAAAGGTACATTTAATGTCAGAGAAATGTATACAATATACATCCTGAAATGCTTTTTCTTGGCAAAACATCCATGAAAACAGAGAAGTGCCCCAAAGAATGAATGACAGTTAAATATGAGAACCCAAAGACCCCCCCGCAGCTCCCCCCTCCCACGCATAAGCGGCGGGGAGCTCCGCCCAGTGGCAAAACAAAAAACACACCCGCTACCAAGCACAAGCGTGAGCTAAGCGATTGCAAAGACACAGACCTTGCAGTTACCCTAAAGACTATCACATTTCATCTGGCATTCGGCAACACACAGGTTCTCTCTCTCCCTAGCAAGGGAGAGGGAGGTGTCCCCCATTTTCACGATGAGTGGGAGACATAACAACAACCCACTGGTTTAAGATGTTAAAATTTGTCAGAATCGTTATAGAAAAATGCAGTACAGGTCAACAATAAGGGTAACGGCACAGCGGGGTAGATTGTGAGGCCAAGAGTCTGTCTTATCATACTAGGGAACCGTTCAGTAAGTCTTAGAGCGGGTAGAAACTGTCCTTAAGCCTGGTAGAATGTGCTTTCAGGCTTTTGTATCTTCTGCCTGATAGGAGAGGTGAAAGATAGAATGCCCAGGATGGTCATAAGACCGTAAGATATAGGAGCAGAATTAGGCCATTTGACCCATCAAGTCTGTTCCGCCATTTCATCATGGCAGATCCATCTCCCTCTCAGCCCCAATCTCCTGCCTTCTTTCCGTATCCCTTCATGCCCCGACTAATCAACAATCTATCAACCTCTACCTTAAATATACCGAATGACTTGGCCTCCACAGCTGCCTGTGGCAACAAATTCCACAGATTCACCACCCTCTGGCTAAAGAAATTCCTCCTCATCTTCATTCTAAATGGACATCCCTCTATTCTGTTGCTAGACACCCCCACCATAGGGAACATCTTTTCTACATCCACTCTATCGAGGCCTTTCAACATTCAAAGGGTTTCAATGAGAGTCCTCCTCATTTTTCTGATTTCCAGTGAGTACAGGCCCAGAGCCATCAAATGCTGTTCATATGAAAGGCCATTCAATCCTGGAATCATTTTTGTGAACCTCCTTTGAACCTTCTCCAATGTCAACACATCCTTTCTTAGATAAGGGGCCCAAGACTGTCATAATACTCCAAAAGAGACCTCGGCAGTGCCTTATAAAGCTTCAAAATTACATCTTTGCTTTTATATACTAGTCCTCTCAAAATGAATACTAACGTTGCATTTGCCATCTTCACCACTGACTCAACCTGCAAGTTAAGTTTTAGGAAATCCTGCACGAGAACTCCTTATTCCCTTTGCACCTCAATTTTTGAATTTTCTCTCTATTTAGAAAATAGTCTACATTTTTATTTCTTCTACCAAAGTGCATGACCATACACTTTCCAACACTGTATTTTATCCACTACTTTTTTGCCCATTCTCCTTATCTAAGTCCTTCTGTAGCTTCTCTACTTCCTCAAAACTACCTGCCCCTCCTTCTATCTTCATATTGTCTGTAAACTTGGCCACATATCCATCAATTCCATCATCCAAGTCATTAATATACAACGTAAAAAGAAGTAATCCCAACACAGGCACCTGCGGAACACCACTCATCACCAGCAGCCAACTAGAAAGGCTCCCTTTATTCCCACTCTTTGCATCCTGCCAATCAGCCACTGCTTTATCCATTCTAGAATCTTTCCTGGAATACCATAGGCTTGTGGCTTGTCAAGCAGCCTCATGTGTGGCACTTTGACAAAGGCCTTCTGAAAATCCAAATACACAACATCCACCAATCCACCAATTATCCTGCTTGTTATTTTTCAAAGAATTCCAACAGATTTGTCAGACAAGATTTTCCCTTAAGGAACCCATGCTATTTCATCATGTGTCTCCAGGAACTCCAAAATCACATCCTTAGCAATCGACTCCAACATCTTCCCAACCAGTGAGGTCAGACTAACTGGCCTATAATTTCCTTTCTTCTGCCTCTCTCATTTCTTGAAGAGAGGAGCGACATTTGTCATTTTCATATCCTCCAGAACCATGCCAGAATCTATCGTTTCTTGAAAGATCATTACTAATGCCTCCACGATCTCTTCAGCGACCTCTTTCAGAACCCTGGGTTGTACACCATCTGGTCCAGGTGGCTTTCCTACCTTCAGACCTTTCAGTTTCCCAAGGACCTTCTCTATAGTAATGGCAACTTCACACAGTTCTGCCCCCCGACACTCTCGAACTTCCAGCACACTGCTAATGTCTACCACAGTGAAGACTGATGCAAAATACTTATTTCAGGCCAATACCTTTCATCGGGACCCTTCGTGACACGAAACGTCGACTGTTTACTTCTCTCCATAGATGCTGCCTGACCTGCTGAGTTTTTAAAGTATTTTGTGTGTGTTAATCTGGATTTCTAGCATCTGCAGAATCTCTTGTGTTTATACAGAGAAGAACGACAGATAAAATGTAACTATGAATCGAATATGGAGTGGGTGGGATGTAGTTCACTGCTTATCATCATAATGGTAGCTTTATTTTCTTCCTTAATGCAGATGCTGACTAAGGTCCAGAAATACTCCGTGGGCTGTAAAGAGCTTCAAGGTGGCAGTTGAGAATCAGTTCATGAACATGTCCAGATGAAGGGTCTCAGCCTGAAATATTAATTGCTTGTTCCCCCTCCATGACCTGTTGAGTTCTCTGGATTTCTGGCATCTGAAGAATCTCTTGAATTCATGATCCTTTGTTCTTTTTAAGAATTCAGATGAAAAGAAATCTATAGGTAAGCGAATACATAAACACTTAACTAAATTTCATTTTGCAGCCTAATTAAACGTGATTTTTAATGTCTGTACATGAGGCTCTGTGCTGCACTGTCCTCAAATACTTGTCTTTTTAAATGAACCTTTAGTGTACCCCTGGACAATAGTTTTGCTGAAGGGATTGCCTCTGCTATGAATCTGATGGTAAAGAAGACACAAAATGCTCTGCGATCCGCAATACAGGGAGCTGGTAAGCGTCCCGCAGGTACCTGCAACTGGCTGGTATGCAGGCCGGGGGAAGATTACAATCATGTGGTTCACTGATATCTTGGGTGTCTGCAGGGTGTCAGGAGAGATGAAAATCTCTAGTCAACAGAAGACAGCATGGGGAAGGCCCAAACTGTGCTCGTTCTCCATCACTTCAAAGAAGCTTTGGCAGCGTAAAGCAATGTCAGGTGAAACAGAGCACCAAACATTACCACATCCGTACAGGCCCTTCACAGTGCCAAATTAAACTGTCTCTTCAGCTTGTACGTGATCTATGTTCCTCACAGAATACTGTAGCATCTTTGATGTGTGTGTGTGTGTGTGTGTGTGTGTGTGTGTGTGCGCGCGCCTCTGCGTTTGTGTGTGTATGTCTGTGTGTGCACACATGTGTGAATGAGCATGCGTGTATGTGTATGTATGCATGTGTGTGCACACATGTGTGTATTCGTACACATGTCTGGTGTGGAAAGAGCTGCTCTCTATCCTTGCATTAGCAATGAGGAAGTGGAGGTATTGTTCTGAGAGGCAAGTGCCCAGCTGTACGCAGAGCAGAACGGTCAGAGATGCACAACCTGGCCCAGACATCTGATCAGGGAAGGTTAAGCACCTTTGTGGTATGTCCCAGTGTTCTGAGAGGCGGGACTGCGCAGGCCTGTGACGTCGGGCAGTGCAGCATGGCAGATTTAAAAGGAACAGAGCCTCGTAGAGCGAGCAGCGTAGTTTGCGGGTGGCAGAGTGAGCCGGGAGCAGAGTGAAGACTTAAGGGCTTTGGCTCAACGGGCTTAGGCAGAAACGGGCGAGGCAAGGAAGGTTTGGCATTCATTTTCTGTTGTTATTTGAGGAGAGGGGCAGTATGAGTGTGAGGGAAATTTGCTGTTCTCGGTGTCGGATGTGGGAGGCCCTGGAGTCTCCAAGCCTCCCGGACGTCTACATCTGTGCCAAGTGCATCGAGATACAGCTCCTAAGGGACCGCGTTACGGAACTGGAGCTGCAGCTCGATGACCTTCGTCTGGTCAGGGAGAGTGAGGAGTTGATAGAGAGGAGTTGCAGGCAGGTGGTCACGCCGGGGCCACGGGAGGCAGACAAGTGGGTCACGGTTAGGAGGGGAAAGGGGAAGAGTCAGGTAATAGGGAGTACCCCGGTGGCTGTGCCCCTTGACAATAGGTACTCCTGTTTGAGTACTGTTGGGGAGGACAGCTTACCCGGGGAAGCGACAGTGGCCGTGCCTCCGGCACAGAGTCCGGCCCTGTAGCTCAGAAGGGTAGGGCAAGGAAGAGGAGGGCAGCTGTGATAGGGGACTCGATAGTAAGGGGGTCAGATAGGCGATTCTGTGGACGCAGTCCAGAGACCCGGATGGTAGTTTGCCTCCCTGGTGCCAGGGTCCAGGATATTTCTGATCATGTCCAAGATATCCTGAAGTGGGAGGGTGAGGAGCCAGAGGTCGTGGTACATATAGGTACCAATGACATAGGTAGGAAAAGGGATGAGGTCCTGAAAGGAGAATATAGGGAGCTAGGAAAGGAGTTGAGAAAAAGGACCGCAAAGGTAGTAATCTCGGGATTACTGCCTGTGCCACGCGACAGTGAGAGTACGAATGCAATGAGGTGGAGGATAAATGCGTTGCTGAGAGATTGCAGCAGGGGGCAGGGATTCAAGTTTTTGGATCATTGGGACCTCTTTTGGCGCAGGCGTGACCTGTACAAAAAGGACGGGTTGCACTTGAATCCTAGGGGGACCAATATCCTGGCAGGGAGATTAGCGAGGGCTACTGAAGTGATTTTAAACTAGAATGGTTGGGGAGTGGGAATCAAATTAAAGAGGCTAGGCGTGAGGAGGTTAGTTCACAACAGGGGGATGGGAACCACTGCACAGAGACAGAGGGGTGTAAAGTGAGGGTAGAAGCAAAAAGTACTAAGGAGAAAAGTAAAGGTGGCAGGCCGACAAATCCAGGGCAAGCATTAAAAAGGGCCACTTTTCAACATAATTGTATAAGGGCTAAGAGAATTGTAAAAGAGCGCCTGAAGGCTTTGTGTGTCAATGCAGGGAGCATTCGTAGTAAGGTGGATGAACTGAAAGTGCAGATTGTTATTAATGATTATGATATAATTCGGATCACAGAGACATGGCTTCAGAGTGACCAAGGATGGGAGCTCAACGTTCAGGGATATTCAATATTCAGGAGGGATAGACATGAAGGAAGGGGAGGTGGGGTGGCGTTGCTGGTTAAAGAAGAGATTAACGCAATAGAAAGGAAGGACATAAGCCAGGAAGATGTGGAATCGATATAGGTAGAGCTGCGTAACACTAAGGGGCAGAAGAAGCTGGTGGGAGTTGTGTACAGGCCACCTAACAGTAGTAGTGAGGTTGGAGATGGTATTAAACAGGAAATTAGAAATGTGTGCAATAAAGGAACAGCAGTTATAATGGGTAACTTCAATCTACATGTAGATTGGGTGAACCAAATTGGTAAAGGTGCTGAGGAAGAGGATTTCTTGGAATGTATGTGGGATGGTTTTTTGAACCAACATGTCGAGGAACCGACCAGAGAGCAGGGTTTTGGACTGGGTTTTGAGCAATGAGGAAGGGGTAATTAGCAATCTTGTCGTGAGAGGCCCCTTGGGTAAGAGTGACCATAATATGGTGGAATTCTTCATTAAGATGGAGAGTGATATAGTTAATTCAGAAACAAAGGTTCTGAACTTAAAGAGGGGTAACTTTGAAGGTATGAGACGTGAATTAGCTAAGATAGACTGGCAAATGACACTTAAAGGATTGACGGTGGATATGCAATGGCAAGCATTTAAAGGTTGCATGGATGAACTACAACAATTGTTCATCCCAGTTTGGCAAAAGAATAAATCAAGGAAGGTAGTGCACCCGTGGCTGACAAGAGAAATTAGGGATAGTATCAATTCCAAAGAAGCAGCATACAAATTAGCCAGAGAAAGTGGCTCACCTGAGGACTGGGAGAAATTCAGAGTTCAGCAGAGGAGGGCAAAGGGCTTAATTAGGAAGGGGAAAAAAGGTGAGACCGCACCTGGAGTATTGTGTGCAGTTTTGGTCCCCTAATCTGAGGAAAGACATCCTTGCCACAGAGAGAGTACAAAGAAGGTTCACCAGATTGATTCCTGGGATGGCAGGACTTTCATATGATGAAAGACTGGATGAACTAGGCTTATACTCGTTGGAATTTAGAAGATTGAGGGGGGATCTGATTGAAACGTATAAAATCCTAAAGGGATTGGACAGGCTAGATGCAGGAAGATTGTTCCCGATGTTGGGGAAGTCCAGAACGAGGGGTCACAGTTTGAGGATAAAGGGGAAGCCTTTTAGGACCGAGATTAGGAAAAACTTCTTCACACAGAGAGTGGTGAATCTGTGGAATTCTCTGCCACAGGAAACAGTTGAGGCCAGTTCATTGGCTATATTTAAGAGGGAGTTAGATATGGCCCTGGTGGCTAAAGGGATCAGGGGGTATGGAGAGAAGGCTGGTGCAGGGTTCTGAGTTGGATGATCAGCCATGATCATACTGAATGGCGGTGCAGGCTTGAAGGGCCGAATGGCCTACTCCTGCACCTATTTTCTTTGTTTCTATGTCCCTTCTTCAACACAGCTCCTCTAGCTGTGCAGTGCTTGCACTGCAACAGCCTGCACTGGCATTGTAGAGGATGGCTGGTGTGGGGCTTAAACATGCACACACACACACACACACATACACACACACACACACACACACACACACACACACACGCACGCACACACGCACACACGCACACACGCACACACACACACGCACACACGCACACACACACACACACACACGCACACACACACACACACAATGGCTGCTCCTGTTACAGGTGCGGCGGCTACCCACTGAGCATGGCTGAGCTATCATAACAACTGGGGCACCCAGTTCTCGAGTCTGCATCTGGAGCTGGCCCCAAGCCAACCGTAACTCCAAGCACTGCTTACTGAATCTGTAGCTGGCGATGCCACAGACCTCCGAACACATCACTTCAGTCACAGTTAAAGGAAGATAAAGCACGTGGACGGGACGGTGGGATGGGGGCAGGGTACAGGAAGGCGACGAGGCCAGGACACAGAAGTGGTCAGATGGACGTTTGAGATAGAGGAGGTCGGAGAGATGAGGAGAAAATAGGCCATTGGGAGGTTATGAGAATCTCCAATCCACGGCGGCCTGGGATCAAGCATTTAGTCTCTGGCGCTACCGTAGTACTTAATTTCCATTAGTAATAGCCTGCACCAGCTGGTGTTCAAAGAGTACATATGGAACACACAAAGCAGTGTATATTTGCATAATTAAGTTCCTTGCTGAACATCAAGATAAAACTAAGCTCAACATTAGTGTTACACAATAGCCTGCTGTTTGTACTCAGTGACTCCCATGCACCCATTTCAGTGACTAATTTAACTAACAAAGTTATGAACAATTAACATATGTGCTCAGCAACATAATTAATTCTGACTGCATCTCCCTGAGGTGGAAGATTGCACATCGCTGACACCATTAGGAAAATGGAACTCCATTTGTGAGACAAGGATACAGGTTCCCCAAACCGACATAGGATCGGGTGTTTGGGAGCCCAGCGAGATGGCTTGGCCAGCTGCCACGTGGCTGCTAAGACCTTCTGCCACGTGCAGCTGCAAGGACCTTCTGCCACGTGTGGCTGCAAGGACCTTCTGCCACGTGTGGCTGCAAGGACCTTCTGCCACGTGCAGCTGCAAGGACTTTCTGCCACGTGTGGCTGCAAGGACCTTCTGCCACATGGGAACTCAGTTGGTGTCCACCTTCCTGACTTATGAACTCTTTGGGTTACAAACTGTTCTTGGGGAGCAGAAACTGGGGAGGACAGGTTAAATGGAGATTTCCACCATCTGCTTTGAGGTTTTATTTTACTTTCTTTATAAAGCAGTCAACCAATGGCATACAGACTTGCAGTGCTCATTAAACTCACCATTAATCCTCGTCAGCCGGGGCTTGGAAATGGTATACCGCAGTCGACACGGAAATAAGCCCTATGGATCGGCAGTGACTGATCAACCACCCACTTACACTGACCCAACACATCCCATTTTATCCCATATTACACCCCACGTTCCCACCCGTTCCCCTCAGGTTCTGCCACTTACAGATACGCGACTGGAACCCTAGAGCCGCATTTTACACACCAACCTGCACGTGCAGGAGGGAAGTCATGAGGTCACAGAACGAAAGGAGACAGCACCCGAGGCCAGGAGCGAACCCTGGTCGTTGGAGCTGAGAGACTGCTGCTCTGTTAGCTGCACCACAGACCAGGCAGGGCTGCCAAAATGTCCTGATGTTGGCCTCAGAACCACAGTCAGTCTGTAGACAGCAGGGACGGAGGGCAAGGCCACGGAGGGATTAAAAGATAAGCTTTACTTACCGCATGCACATCAAAATGTAGTCTGAAATGCAACACAAGAGTCCTGATGAAGGGTCTCGGCCTAAAATGTCAATTATTTGTTCATTTCCATAGATACTGCCTGACCTGCTGAATTTCTCCAGTATTTTGTGTGTGTTGCTCTGGATTTCCAGCATCTGCAGAATCTCTTGTGTTTATAGAGTGAAGTATGAGATTTTTGTCAAATCAAATGAGCCCAAAAGTGTTGCTTTGCTTCTGGCGCCAACATAGCTTGCCACAACTCACCAACTCTAATTGTCCGTCTCTGGAAATTCTTGCGGTCACGGGGAGAACGTACAAACTCCTTACAGGCAGCAGCGGGAATCCATCCCTGAACTTACATCTGGCGCTGTAAAGCATCACGCTGCCCCACACAAAGAGAAGCTTCAGCTCTGAGGGTTGTAAGTCAGCAAGAACAAGGCTGAGTGGTGAGAAGGTGCTGCAGAAGGACCCAAGATGTTGGACATAAAACCTTGGAGGAGCTCATGAAGCCTGTAGGATGGATATAGGACAAGAGAAATCTCAAATCTGGAGATGGTTGAGGGTTTTGGCAGCAGATGAGTTGAGATTGCAAATCTGTGAAAGGGAATGCGTGAGGTCTTTCTGATAGATTAGAACAACAGGCGGCAAAGGGACCTCAGCCAAGGGGTATATTCCTAGTCCACCATCGACAAGTCAAGAAGATGATGGAATAGGCTCCTCTTGCCTGGATGAATGACTGCTCCAACATCACTCAAGAACCCCCTCACCACCCCGCATGCAACAGCTCACCTCACTAGTACCACCCTCCCCCCAATCCATCCTGAATATTCCCTCTCTCCACCTCTATGAGGACATCCCTTTAGAAGAGGTATGAGGAGGAACTTATTTAGTCAGAGGGTGTTGAATCTGTGGAATTCATTGTCACCAACAACTGTGGAGACCAGGTATACTTAAAGAGGAGGTTGATAGGTTCTTGATTAGAAAGGGCATCAAAGGTTACGGGGAGAAGGCAGGAGATTGAGGTTGAGAGGGATAATAAATCAGCCATGATGGAATGTGGAGTAGGTTCAATGGGCTGAATGGCCTCATTCTGCTCCTGTGTCTTATGATACAGTACAGTTACTCACCCAGGCTAGGGCAAAAACACCTCTGAAACGCACAGCCTCTGTTGCCAGGAAGGACAAGGGCAGCAGGTGCATGGGAGCACCACTACCCTTGGGTTTGCCTCCCAGTCACGAGCCACCCTGATTGCAAAATGAATCACCTATCCTTCACTGTCACTGGGACTGCCTCTGTCCATACTTCTCACTGCTTCAATACAGGCCCCCACCCAGTCTGGACACTCTCGTTTTTCCCCTCCCATTGAGCAGAAGCTACAAAGCCTGAAAGCTCATACCAGCAGACTTGAGGATAGTTTCGATCCCACTTTTATGAGACTATTGAATGCTCCCCAGGATGGTGAGATGGACTCCTGACCTCCTTATGCTTTTGCACCTTATTGTCCGCCTGCACTTTCTCTGTAACCATAGCACTTCATTCTGCATTGTTACCGTTGAAGTTCAAGTTTAATTGTCATTTAACCATACGTGAATACCCATGAATACAGCCAAACGAAACTGCGTTACTCTGAGGCCAAGGTGCAAAACACAGTACCAACAGCCATACACAGCACAAGACCCACGTAGCACGTATGAGACAGCAGAATAGTATAGTCACACGGAAAAGCATCTAAGACAATCGTTCAGTGATAGACTGTGCACTCTCTTCACGCACCAATACCTCTCTGTCAGTCCAAACCAAGTCCAGATCCTTCAGTTTCTCCGCCAACAAGCGCCTCGTTGACGGGGTAGACCTGTAGTACTTTAGGTTCTTAATGTCCAGCAGGGTCTTGCAATCATAAAAAAAACATTTGAAAAAGACAATAACGCCTTTGGTTGGCCCCGTAGAAGCTGCAGTGCTGCCATCTTACCAGAAGTCTTCTCGGAATAGTTTTCCCTCATACTACCTCAATGCTCCGAGATGATGAAGTGACATGCAGAACAAAGTTGTTCACTCTACCTTGCACCCCTGTCATTAATAAACTGATGATACCAATCCTACCACACTGCGTTTTGGGGGAGTAGCTTCTGCAGATGAGCTGCAGTGAATCTGTTGATTTTCACTTGTTTTTCAGTAAGGCCATGACGTGTGTGGAGATGGCTGGGACTGCAGGTTCCTTTGAGACCGGTGACAGTGGTGAGGGGGCGCTGTGGCTTCAGTGGTTCTTGTCTATCGGGATGCCCGTTTCCTCCACCATAACTCGCAACCTGCTCACTGGCAACTAACGATGAGCAGTCACTGCTGGCTCTGCCTGTAACGTTTGCCTTCTATAAAATGCACTAAAACATGTCACAACTCCAGCTGTGGATAAACACAAGAGATTCTGCAGATGCTGGAAACCTTAATGCATATGATACTGGAGGAATTCAGCAGGTCAGGCAGCATCTACCAAGGGGAGTAAATAGTTGGTGTTTTGGGCTGAGGCCTTTCATTAGATCTGGAAAGGAAGGGGACAAAACAAGGTGAAAATAACAGAAGTCCCTTCCTTTGCAGCTCTGAAATGCCAACCTCTTTATTTATTCCCCTCTATAGATGCTGCCTGACCCGCTAGAGTTCCTCCTGCATTTTGTATGTTGCTCAAGATTTCCAGCATCCGCAGAATCTTGTGTGTCTAGGAGTCGATGACTTCACCGGGCTCTTCTTTTCTGAGTACAGGACCTAGTCCACCATTGATAGGTACTACTGTAAGGCACAGTGTCTTGGAACAAGCGTAACATGCTGGAGACACAAGAGACTGCACATGCTGGGGCCTGGAGCAAAAACAAACTGTGGGTCAGGCAGCATCTGTGGGGGGAAAGAATTGGTTGATGATTCAAGTTGAGACTGCATCAGGGCTGAGGGTGTAAAGAGGAGGTGGCTGGTGTAACGAGGCAGCGGGGTGAGGCAGTAGCTAGCAAATGAACGGAGGGTCCAGGTAGGCAGGGGTTGATGGGAAGATGGTGACAGGTGAGGGTGGGAGGTGTGGAGATAGTAACAGAGTGCTGGGAGGTGATTGGTGGAGGAAATGGAGGGTTGCAGATTATAGAGCCTGATAGGAAAGGAAGGTCATGAGTGGAACCAGACAAGGGAGGTAATACTCAGTGGGGGTTTTAATAAACAAAACAAATTAGCAGTGATAATCTGGAGGAGAATGTGAGAGATGGTTTTCAAGATCACTATGTGGAAGAACAAAAGAGCAGTGTAATGAGAAAGAGTTAATTAATGGATATACAAGAGATTGTAGAGAGTCATAGATCAATAAAGCATGCACACTGGCCCTTCAGCCCCAGCAGTCCCTACTGACCACCCAACTAGGTCCAATTTCCAGCATTCAGCCCATTCCCTCCCAGCCTTGCTCAAATGCCTATTCAAGTGCTTCTGAAATGATACTATCGTACCTACCTCAACCACTTCCTCTGACAGCTCATTCAAAGTTGAAAGTTCAAAGTAAGTTTATATTCAAAGTACATGTACGTCACCATGTACAGCCCTGAGATCCATTTTCTTGTGGGCATACTCAATAAACCCATTATAGAATCAATGAAAGACCGCACCCTCTTGGGGGTTCAACCAGTGTGCAAAAGACAACAAACTGTGCAAATACAAAAAATAGATAAATAATAATAATAAATAATAAATATCAACAAGATGAGATGAAGAGTCCTTGAAAGTGAGTCTACAGGTGGTGGGAGCATTTCAATGATGGGGCAAGTGAAGTTGAGTGAAGTTATCCCATCTGGTTCAAACGCCTGATGGCTGAGGGATAATAACTGTTCCTGAAACCACGGCTGTGGGTCCTGAGGCTCCTTTACTTTCTTCCAGATGGCAACAGCAAGAAGAGAGCACGTCCAGGGAAGGTCCCTGACAACGGATGCTGATTTCCTGCGACAGATCTTCATGCAGATGTGCTCAATGGTGGGGAAGGCTTTATCTGTGATGGGCTGGGCTCCATGCACTATTTTCTGTAGGATCTTCCATTCAAAGGCATTGGTGTTTTCCTACCAGGCTGTGATGCAGCCAGCTAATATACTCACCACCATGCATTTATTGAAGCTTGGCAAAGTATTAGATGTCATGCCAAAGCTTCGCCAACTTCTAAGGAAGTAGAGGCATTGTCGTGCATTCTTAGTAATGGCACTTACACGTTGGGCCCAGCACAGATCCTCTCAAACAATAACACTGAAGAGTTTAAACTTGCTGAGCCTCTCCATCTCTGATCCTCTGTTGAGGACTGGCTCATGGACCTCTGGTTTCCTAGCCAATAATCAGCTCCTTGGTCTTGCTGACATTGAGTAAGAGGTTGTTTTTGTGGCATGACTCAGCCAGATTTTCAATCTCTCTCCTATATGCTGATTCATCACCACCTTTGATTCCACCTAAAACAATGGTATCTTCGGCGGACTTGAATCTGGCAGTGCCACATAGGTATAGGTGTAAAGTAAATAGAGCAGGGGGCAAAGTACATGGCCTTGTGTTACACCTATGCTGATGGAGTTTCTGGCGGAGATGCTAATCAGGAAATCGAGGATCCAATTGCACAAGGTCTTGAAGAAGCTTATTGATTAGCTCTGAGGGAATGATGGTATTGAATGCCGAGTTGTAGTCAATCAAGAGCATCCTGATGTATTCACCTTTGCTGTTCTGATGTTCCAAGCTTGAGTAAAGAGCCAATGTGAAGGCACCTGTTGTGGACTTGTTGCTCAGGTAGGCAAATTGGAGTGGATACAATTTGCTTCTTAGACAGGACTTGGTACACTTCATCACCAACCTCTCAAAACACTTTCTCGCAGTGGATGCAAGTGCTACTGGACAATAGTCATCGAGGCAGGTCACCACCGGTATAAATGAAGCCTTATTCCTTATACTCACCATGCTTTTCCTTAAAAAGCTGCCCTTCAGATCAGTTTTAACCCTTTACCCTTTCACCCTGTTTCTGCCCCTCAGTTTTGATCTCCCCTGTTGTGGGGAAAAGGCTGATAACATCCACCCCAGGTAAATTTAAGCTTTTGATAAGGTTGCCTCTCATTCTCCTACATTCCAAGGAATAAAGAACTAGGCAGGCCAACCTCTGCCTATAACTCAGGCCCTCTCTTGGCAATATCCTTGTGAATCTTCTCTGCACTTTTCCTCGTGAATCATAACTACACAGTGCTCCAAGCGTGGCCTCACCAACCACTTGCTGGAATCTGGGGCAAAAAGAAACACAAACTGCAGGAGGAACTCGGCAGGTCAGGCAGCTTCTAGAAAGAGAGAGGGATAGTTCACGCCATATTGACATAGTTTAGAGGCTGTCAGAAAACAGTGGTCACAATAATGTAGATACTATATGAAAGAATGGAAGTGTTTTAGCTTAATTTGAAACTGGGGTCTTAATTTTAAATAAACTATAAACCTTTAGCATATTATTTGACTGGGAAACTATATTGAAAGGTGTGACAGAAAACAAACAATGATTAATATTTAAATTATTAGTACCTAGGGTGTAACAGATATACAAGAGGTATCTGCTGATGTGGCCAATGAGTGGATGTTTGTGGTTTCCTACTGCTGTAGCCCATCCACTTCAAGGTTTGACTTGTTCTACATTCAGGGATGCTTTTCTGCACACTGCTGTTCTAATGAGTGGTTATTTGAGTTACTGTCACCTTCCTGTCAGCTTGAACCAGTCTGGCCACCCTCTTCTGTCCTTTCTTATTAACAAGGTGTTTTCACTCACAGAAGTGCCACTCATTGGATGTTTTTTTTTTGCTTGTTTTTGCACCATTCTCTGCAAACTCTAAAGAATGCTGTGCGTTAAAATCCCAGGAAATGTGGGCAGAGAGATGGCGATGTAGTTTAACCCAGATAAATGTGAGATGTTGCACCCTGGAAGGGCAAATGCAAGGAGACAGTGCACTGTTAGGGGCAAGAACAATGTTGCTGAGCAGAGAGATCTTGGGGTCCAAGTGCATAGCTCCTTGAAAGTAGCTACACAGGTCGATAAGGTGGTTAAGAAAGCTAAAGGAATGCTTGCTTTTATTGGTCGAGGCATTGAGTTCAAAAGTCAAGAGATTAAGTTGCAAATTTTTAAAACTCTGGTTAGGCCACATCTGGAGTATTGTGTGCAGCTCTGGTTTCCCCACTATAGGAAGGATGTTGTGGCTTTGAAGAGGGTGCAGAAGAGTTTTACCAGGATGCTGCCTGGTTTAGAGTGCATGTGCTATTCTGAGAGGCTAGATAAACTTGGGTTGTTTTCTCATGAGTCATGGAGGCTGAGAGGAGATCTGATAGAGGTTTATAAGATTTTGAGAGGCGTAGATAGAACAGACAGGGAGTATCTGTTTCCTAGAGTTGAAATGTCCAATACCAGAGGTCATGCCTTGAAGGTGAGAGGGAGTAGGTTTAAGGGGGCTGTGAGGGGTAAATCTTTTACTCAGAGAGTGGTGGATGTCTGGAATGGCGGTAGAGTTAAGTGCATTAGAGGTTTTGAAGAGTCGTTTAGATAGGCACATGGATGTAAGGAAGATGGAGGCTGTGTAGGTAGGAGGGATTAGTGTTTGGGTGTTTTTGATTTGATTATTAGCTGGTTCAGTACAACATTGTGGGCCGAAAGGCCTGTTCCTGAACTGTACTCTTCTATGTTCTATGAGATCAGCAGTTTCTGAGATACTCAAACTATGAGGGGTGATTGATAAGTTCGTGGCCTAAGGAGGAAGGAGATGTTATTAACTTCAAACTTTCTGCATAATCACTCAAGGAGTTGAACTGCATGTGCATGTAACGAGAGCTGTATAACTCATCGCCTTCTACCTTAGGCCACAAGCTTATCAATCACCCCTGCTGTTGACCACCTGAAGGCCCAAGATGCAAACCCCTACAAAGAAGGGATCCGTATGCTCCATGACCGCTGGACTAAGTGTGTAAATGTAAGAAAAGTAAATGTGCTAGGGTTTCTGAAATTGATTCCTTCTACCTTAGGCCACGAACTTATCAATCACCGCTCGTATACTGTCTAGCACCAACAATCATTCCATGGTCAAAGTCAATTAGATCAAATTTCATCCCCACTCTGATGTTTGGTCTAATCAACAACTGAACCTCTTGACCATGTCTGCATGGTTTTATGCATTGAGTTCCTGCCACATGATTGGCTGATTAGATATTTATTTTAATAAGGTGTACAGGTGTGGCCACTGGGTGTATATCATGAAGTGTATTGTTTTGTGGCAGCAGTACAGTACAATATATAAAAATTACTCTAAGTTACAAACGTAATAACTAAAAAGTGCAAGACATATAGTGTTCATGGACCATTCAGAAATCTGATGGTTGAGGGGAAGAAGCTGTTGCTAAAACGTTGTGTGTGTGCCTTCAGGCTCCTGAGGAATTTGGGCATCTTTGTTCTGTGGTCACTGAAAAATAAAGCAGCCAATCAGCAAGCAGGTGAGAAGGACAGTCGATATGCTGGCCTTCACTGTAAGAAATTGCTTCTGTAGGAGCAAGGTTATCTTATTACACATGCACGGGAGCTTAGTGAGGATGTGTAGGGTTGGGTCTCCATATTGAGCGAGGTGTGTACTTATCACTGCAGGAGATCAAGAACCAATGCCAGGGCAGTCAGATGAGGAGAAATAAGGATAACCAGGTGCATTTCTTCAATACCTCATCCATTATTCATCGTCATCAGCCAGTCCTGATGTCAATATCGAGGATTGAAACCTGAAGGCCGATCAGAAGTCTGGAAGTCAGGGGCCTATGGCCGGACTGTCATATCTGTGAATATCTGTAAGTCCACTGGGGAAGCTGAATGCCCAACGTTTGCAGTATTATTACAGACTAGCTGCTCATTCAAGCCAAAGTGTTATCCTGGTTCTGGAATATGTTGATGCTGTACACACATGAACAGAATACAAACACACTTTTTACCTGTTAGGGTATATTCTGGAGTTATGGTATATAGCATATACTAATTTCAACAGCAGCCAGTCTTCAGACCTGAACATGGATTGTAGATTGAACTTAAAATGCAGCTCTGAACAATGGTCTTCCTGGTGCTGCATTTTGAGGTTGGTCGCAAACAAATAAACTTTCCATTTCACCTCAGGTGCCTGCATCTGCATGAATGCAGCCTGAGTCAATGGGAACTAACATTCGTTTTGGGTGTCTGGAGTGTGGGTGTGAAGATGGGGGTGTTTGAAAACTATATGCAATTCAAAGGAAGCACTGTAGATACATTGTAACTATAGAATTACCCTGCTATTACCTTTGATCTTTAGCATATAAAAATATCATGTAATATTGAGACAGGCAGGCCTCTTCTTACATGAGTGTCTCAAATATGATGCTTGCTGCTTGTTTTGTTGAATAGACTATATCCACCAGCTTCAATGTCTCTCTGGTGACTTTGATCACAGTCACAGCATTGGGGTCTCTCATCTGGGATACTTTAGTATCCCATCGTGTGGCCAGTGATCTCAGCAGTCTAAGTGGTTTCAAAGGTTTCAAAGGTACATTTAATGTCAGAGAAGTGTATACAATATACATCCTGAAATGCTTTTTCTTTGCAACCATCCATGAAAACAGAGGAGTGCCTCCAATGAATGAATGATAGTTAAATGTTAGAACTCCAAAACCCCACCCCAGCTCCCCTCCCTCCCACATGTAAGCAGCAGTGAACAACAATCCCCCCTCCCCCATGGCAAAAAAAAAGCATCGGCACCCTCCCCCACCGAGCACTCAAGTGTGCAGCAAAACAACAGCAAAGACACAGACTTGCAGTACTCCAAAGACTACTTGTTCACCTGGTATTCGACATACCACAGGCTCTCTCTCTCCCTAATAAGGGAGAAAGAGGTGTCTCTGTTGCACAGGAACCATAACAAACAACTCGCTGGTTTACAATGTTAAAAGTCTGTTGTGTTTTTCTTTATGAGCTCTGTGCCCAAAGATCACAGGTCTCTGGGCATGCAGCCATAGATCCTCCGACTCCCATGGCACATGAGTGAGTATTTTTTTCAAGATTACTATTTACACTTAGATCTCTTTAGGTCAATGACCACAGGATCACGAAATATCACAAACATGGACTCAACGTTTTTCTGTTAATTTGGTGAGACATGGCCACCAGTTGAGAAGGGTGGTTACTGGTCATTTGGGATGCCTGTGGGGCGTGTGTATACTCGCCCAGGGAAGTGCTTAGTAGCAGACACATTTGTGAGCGTGTTGGTCTGTTTTAAAAATAGTCTGGAGCCTCGGTGTAACAGCTAGATGCAAAGGAATACAACAGGCATTATGAATTCAGACGCACACAAGTGGCAGATTGCAGAGTACATACTCTGTGGTCTTAATGTGTACTGTTCAATTGTTATCCTTCATTTATATTTTGCATAATGTGGGAATTAGTGTGCAGATATTTGAGGGAGAGATTTTACCCAGATATATCTGTCGGGGTAGCCTTACTGAGGTCAGGCAATATCAGGTCGAGCCAGCCCTTGACCTTGATTACAACCATCAATAAGCCCTTCACCCCCGAGGAGAAGCAAAGCATTTTGTCAGACCTGGCCTCACTTAAAGCTGCCTGTGGGAATGCAAAATTCTGGCACAAGCTCAAGGAAATTAATGAAATTCACCAGATGCACCCCAAAGATGCTCAATACAAGAGGAATGGCTTTAAGGTGAGGGGTAGAAATTTCAAGGGGACATTAGAGGAAGGTTTTTTACTCAGAGAGTGGTTGGTGCGTGGAATGCACTGCCTGAGTCAGTGATGGAGGCAGATACACTAGTGAAATTTAAGAGACAACTGGACAGATATATGGAGGGATTTAAGGTGGGGTTTATATGGGAGGCAGGGTTTAAGGGTCGGCACAACATTGTGGGCCAAAGGGCCTGTACTGTGTTGTACTATTCTATGTTCTATGTTCTATGTTCTCTAAAGATATACAGTATAGTTGGTAAAATCAAAATGCCCAAGGAATACGTGGGACAGTATGGCCCAGGGAGTGCAGGTTAGCACACGGGCAACTACCAGGAATGCCAGCAATGAAGAAAGATATCGCTTCTTTAAAGGGGAAGTGAGGCAGCGACTGGGGGAGGCGAGAGTAGCTGGGAAGTGATAACATCAGTGGTTCAGAGAGCTGATGTGCCAGCCATGGATTATGCAGAATGTAAATATCAAGCGTATGAAGGGTATTCAGGATTGGACAATCCAGGGAGAGATGATCCAGTCTTCCTGAAAATGCTGAAGGAAGGCCTGAGCTCAGCCCACCAGGAAGTTTTAGATTTGGGGATACTGGTGGGATCAACCTGCTCTGTGATGGTATCTTGGGCCGGTGAGATAGACAAGAGGAGGGGGAAGAGAATTCGTAAAGTAGCTGCAGTGGATGTAGCTGCTGTGACATCACAGAGAACTTGCTTTGTGTGCCTGTAACTGGGGCACGTAGCAAGGAACTGCTGGAATAGACGTGGGAGGGTAAAGTTGATGATTTGTTACAGCAGTGGCTTCTCAGGCTGTGGTTGGAGGCAATGTCCTGAAAAGAGAGGAAGGTGTGGGAATCATCACCAAAGCAGGCAGAATCCACGGCAGCTCTTTCTGATTTAACTGCTGACCAGATGATAGAGCTGGTGAGGTCAGACGAATGGCCGACAGCAGACTCTACTACCAGTGGTGGTCGCCCATGGATGTACACCAGGTTTATTAGGGGGCCAGCAATGTGAAATGTGAGTGGGCATGGGGTCTTTGGTATCGATAACTGATCTACCCTTTCCCACCACTGGAGAGGTGATTTCCATTACAAGGAGGTGAAACAATGAGGGTGGAGAGAAGTCAGCCCCAGGTACTTGAGATTGAGGGAGTGCAGCTTCCTGTAGGTTTCCAGGTGTGCCCAAACAATGAAAGCACTGTCCTGCAGATAGACACACTAAATAGGACAGGTGCTATCCTCGGCTCAGGAAAAGGAGAAATAACATAGACAAGACAGGGACAGTGAACATGTGAGACCCACAGAGCAGCTAACATAGCTCGTAGAGAGACAGCAGCTCCAAGCAGGGAGGAGAGATAGGGCGATGTGTGGGAATCATGTCAGGAGGTCCGAGGGTAGGGGCCAAGCACAGTCAGGAGCTGTTAGATGTAGTGCAGCTGCCTGAGGAAGTAGCAGTGATTAAAGTAAAGGCTCTCCAGGAAGGGGATGGTAAGGAGCAGAAAGGGAACGAGTGGGCAGACATCAGTGCGAGGAGGGCAGCAGGAATGACAAGTGTAGAGGAAGAAACTACAAATGCCAGTTTAGTAAGATCACATGGAGATGTGAAGGATCACTATAACCAGGGTAATACATTGAGGGATCGAGCTCAATAGAGCTCAACCAGCAGTCAATCAGCATTTGGGACTAAACAGTAAGAGCAAATTTAAGGTACAAGTGCAGTGGCCATCGTCTGCGTGGACATACTCAGAGTGGTGATCTTAAGGCTTTAGCTCTTCGAGGCTTCAGCAAAGTGAGGCTACACACAGGGAAAGAAAAGCTCGAGTTATTTCCTTCTCTTCTTTATATTTGCTCAGGTAGGTAGAGATGCCAGGCAGGATAGTTGAATGCTCCTCTTGTGGGACATGGGAAGGCAGGGAGACCTCCAGTGTCCCTGACAACCACACCTGAGAAAAGTGCATCTAGCTGCAGCTTCCAACAATCCACATTAAGGAGTCACAGCTGGAACTGGATGAATTCTGGATCATTCCTGAGGCTGAAGGGGTGATATATAGGACATAGAAAGATAATTACACCCAGGGTGCAGGACACAGGAAGCTGGGTGACAGTCAGAAAGGGGAAAGGGGTAAGGTGCCACTGCAGAGTACCCCTGTGGCCATCCCCCTCAACACCAGGTACATCACTTCGGATATTGTCAGTGGGGGATGACCTAACAGAGGAAAGTCGCAGTGGTCAGCTCTCTGGGTATGTCTCTGTGACTCATAAGGGAAGGGGGAGAAGAGGCACACTGTGATGATAGGGGACTTGTCAGGGGAATGGACAGGTGGTACTGTGGGCGAGATCAAGATTCCTGGATGGTATGTTGCCTCCCAGGTGCCAGGATCCGGGACATCTCAGATCGAGTCCTCAGCCTTCTTAAATGGGAGGGTGAACGGCCAGATGTCATGATCCATGTAGGTACCAATGACATGGATGGGACAAGTAACGAGGTTCTGCAGAGGGAGTTCAGGGAGTTAGGTGCTAAGTTAAAGGACAGGACTTCAAGAGTTGTGATCTCAGGACTGTGATCCATGTCACGTTCCAGGGAGTCCAGAACCAGGAAGATTATACAGTTTAATACATAGCTAAGGAGTTGGTGTAGGAGGGATGGCATAAAATTTTTTGATTATTGGTCTCACTTCCAGGGAAGTTGGGACCTGTACCATATAGCCTACATTATAATAGGGACTACTTTATGTTTTAGTAACACGTCGTTGCAGGCGCTATTAGGCGCATATTGAGCATGCGCTATTAGGCACGTATTGAACTGTACGTGTGTGTCGAGTTCGGTTTCTGCCAGTAAAGAACCATGAAACTTAGTTCCCGTCTCCAGTGCTTTTACTAATAGCATTGTTGTGTAACCAGGCCACATACACAACAAATTGGCGACGAGGTTAATGAACCTACATCTTATCAGAATGCCAGCTTTTAGTTGATAATGACACTCGGAGGAAGAGCGCAAGGAACGAGCCAAGGAGCGAAAAGGAAGCAGAGTGAGGCCGCGAGTCTGAAAGGAAGCGGGAGCACAGCCGGGGTTGGGAACGTTGGGAGACCAAGGGACACAGTCAGAGCTGCAGCACGTCCAGGCGAGACCACAGCCGGCGCTGACCCCCAGGGGCTGAGGGTCTGACTGCCCCAGAAGGGAGATAAAAAGGAGTCACACACACACACACACACACACACACACACACACACACACACACACACACATCTAGATGGAGTGCGCTCGTGGCACTAGCAAGAAGGAAAATAAGGGGAGAACGGGGCTAAATTAACATAACAAAGATGCCGATGATTGGAACCATTACAGCATTTGATAGTGGCATTGAAGACTGGGCAGCTTACATTGAGAGAGTGCAGTTATATTGTGAGGCTAATGGTGTTAAGGATGAAAAGAAAGCCAGCGTCTTACTCAGTGTATGGGAGCAAAAACATACGGGCTGCTACGGAGCTTGTTAACCCCTGAAAAGCCAGCTGACAAAATGTTCAAGCAAGTAATAGACACTCTACAACAGCATTTAAACCCCAAACCACTGGTCATTGCTGAAAGATTTAAATTTCACAAATGGAATCAGAGCAAAAATGAAAGCATTTCTGAATATTGTGATGAATTGCGCAAATTATCAGAACGTTGTCAATTTGGAGCTGGTCTATCGGACACATTGAGGGACAGGTTAGTGTGTGGCATGCACTGTGAAACCACACAGAAGAAGCTCCTGTGTGAAAAAGACTTTACTTTAGAGAAGGCGCTGAACATTGCAATATCAACGGAAACAGCAGCACGGGGTGCTTCAGAGATACAACAAAGATCTCTGGAATATGCTACAAATAAAATGTCACTGAACAGAAATGAAGGAAAGAAGTGTTACTGTTGTGGGACCATGCCACATGACCCTGATGACTGTCGGTTTAAAGACAAAGAATGCAGAAACTGTGGCAAACAGGACCACATTTGCAGAGTATGAAAAGCTAGTAAACAGCAGAAAAAGGACAAAATACAGAGAAACAAGAAACCCCAGAAATGAACACAAAATTGAAGAAAGCAGTTCTGATGAAAAGGACTCAGACAAAAATGAATTGTCTTGTCTGCAACTTCACAGCATGAAAGAGACAGATGATCGAAGAGTAATATGGATCACTCCACAAGCGGCAGGCGTGAGACTGAAAATGGAGTTGCACACAGGCTCAGCTTTAACAGGGATCTCTACACAACTACAAACGACTGTTTTCTCACATACCTCTGAAACAAACTAAACTACTGCTAAAAACTTACACGGGACAGAAAGTGCGTCCCAAAGGTAAAATTAAAGTGACCATGACCTACAGAGACAAAACACAGCAGCTGAACCTCTATGTACTGAAAAATGGAGGACCACTGTTGCTGGGACGTGAACGGCTCTGGAAAATCCAGTCGGATTGGCACACCATCAAGGCACTAGATGTGTCAACAAAGGAGGGCAGCTCAGTGGGGAAGATGTCCGCAGCTCTCCTCTCACCCATTGTTGGCTGGAACCTGCCAATTTGTGGATTGTTCAATTTATTCCAGACCTATTTGCTTCAGTGACAGGCAATCTGGAGAAGACCTCCCCCCAGCAGACTTAAGTGATAAATAGGTCTTAGACCAGAAGTTAAACAAAAGGCCTGTTAAAATTCAATATTATTACATTATTTTGTTATAATTTGATATTATTAAGTTGCTAAGGAAATAAATGGTAGGCGTTTGTATGTTAAGGATAAACATATTTGTTTAGCATAATGTCCCAGTAAAAAAACAGTTGATACACTATTAAAGTAAAAGGGGAGGATACATATAATGTATATGCCTACATTATAATAAGGGTCTACTTTATGTTTTAGTAACACGTTGTTGCATGCACATATTGAGCATGTGCTATTAGGCGCGTATTGATCTGTACGCGTGTGCCGAGTTCGGATTATGCCAGTAAAGAACCATGAAACTTAGCTCCTGTCTCCAGTGTTTTCATTAATAGCATTGTTGTGTAATCAGGCCACATACACAACAGGACCTGTACAAAAGAGACAGTTTGCACCTGAACTGGAGGGGGGCTAGAATACTGGCGGGAAGGCTTATTAATGCTGTACACTGGAGTTTAAACTAGAGTTGCAGGGGGATGGGAACCAGAGTGCCAAAACAGTTAGTGGAGAGGTTGTGAAGGCAGATGTTGGTAAGACCTCAGACAAAGTCAGGAATCTAAAGGTTGAGCATAATGTGATAAAATTGAAAAGGGTGAATACAGGACTAAAGATATTGTATTTGAATGCACACAGAATACAGAATAAGGTAGATGAATTTGTAGCACAGTTGTAGATTGGCGAGTATGATGTTGTAGGCGTCACTGAATCATGGCTGAAAGAAGATTATAGCTGAGAGCTTAACGTCCAAGGATACACATTGAATCGAAAGGACAAGCAGGAAGGTAGAGGGGTTGGTATGGCTCTGTTAGTAAAAAATGAAATCAAATCATTAGAAAGAGGTGACATAGGATTGGAAGGTGTTGAGTCATTGTGGATAAAACCAAGGAAATGCAAGGGTAAAAAGATTCTGATGGGAATTGTATACAGAGCCCCAAACAGTAGTAAGCATGTGGTCTACAAATTACAACAGGAGATAAAAATATGCATGCTAAGAGTGCAATGTTACAATAGTCAGGGGGACTTCAATATGCAGGTAGACTGGGAAAATCAGGTGGTGCTGCATTACAGGAGGGGTAATTTTTAGAGTGCCTATGAAATGGCTTTTTAGAGCAGCTCGTGGTCAAGCCCACTAGGGGATCAACGATTCTGGATTGGGTGTTGTGCAATGAACCAGAACTGATTAGAGACCTTAAGCAACATAAGAGCCAAAGAGAGGGCATAATATAGAGAAAAGATTAATGGGAAATTAGAGGATTGGGAAGCTTTTAAAAGCCAACAGAATGCAACTAAAAAGGCATTAAGGAGGTAAAGATAGAATACAAAAGTAAGATAGCCTATAACGTTAAAGAGGATACTAAAACTTTCTTCAGATCCATAAAGTATAAAAGAAAGGTGCGAATGGATATCAGACCATTGGAAAACAATGCTAGAGAGGTAGTAATGGGGGACAACAAAATAGTGGACAAAGGTGGTAAGTATTTTGCATCTGTCTTCACTGTGGAAGACACTAGCAGTATTTTGGAAGTTCCAAGTGTCAGGGGGCATTAAGTGTGTGAAGTTACCATATCTAGTGAGACGGTTTTTGGGAAAGGTCTGAAGGCTGATAAGTCACCTGGACCAGATGATATACACCCCAGATTTCTGAAAGAGGTGGCTGCAGAGATTGTGGAGGCATTAGTAATGATCTTTCAAGAATCAGTAAATTCTGGAATGGTTCTGGAAGACTGGAAAATTGCAAATGTCATTCCACTCTTCAAGAAGGGAAGAGACAGAAGAAAGGAAAGTATAGGCTAGTTAGTCTGACCTCAGTGGCTGGGAAGATGCTGCAGTCGGTTAATAAGGATGAGGTCTCAGGGTACTTGGAGGCAGATGATAAAATAGGCCATAGTCAGTGTGGTCTCCTCGAGGGAAAATCTTGCCTGACAAATCTGTTGGAATTCTTTGAAGAAGTAACAAGCAGGATGGGCAAAGGAGAATCTGTGGATGTTGTGTATTATGATTTTCATAAGGGCTTGACAAGGTGCCTCACATGAGGCTGCTTAACAAGCTATCAGCTCATGGTGCTACAGGAAAGGTTCTAGTATGGATAAAGCGGTGGCTGATTGGCAGGAGGCAAAAAGTGGAATGGCTGCCGGTGACAAGTGGTGTTCCACAGGGGTGTGTTGGGACCAGTCCTTTTTACGTTATATGACATTGATTTGGATGATGGAATTGATGGCTTTGTTGCAAAGTTTGCAGATGTCCAGTCTAAGTTTCCTGTTCAAGACTGGAAGAAGCTGCAGAAGATCGTGAACACAACACAGCACAGCACATCACACAAGCCAAACTTCCATCCTTGGACTCACTTCACACCGCACGCTGTCGGAGCAGTGCTACCAGGATAATCAAGGACACGACCCACCCAGCCAACACACTTCTCGTCCCTCTTCCCTCCAGGAGAAGGCTCAGGAGCTTGAAGACTCATACAGCCAGATTTGGGAACAGCTTCTTTCCAACTGTGATAAGACTGCTGAACGGATCCTGACCCAGATCTGGGCCGTACCCTCCAAATATCCAGACCTGCCTCTCAGTTTTTCTGCACTACCTTACTTTCCATTTTCTATTTTCTATTTATGATTTATAATTTAAATTTTTAATATTTACTACCAATTTGTACTCCAGGGAGCACAAAGAGCAGAATCAAATATCGCTGCGATGATTGTACGCTCTAGTATCAATTGTTTGGCGACAATAAAGTATAAAGTATAACGTATGCTATGAAGGTAGGATAAGAGGGGGGCAAACAGTTCTGAGGAAGTAGAGCAGCTACAGAAGGACTTTGGACAGATTTGGAGAATGGGCAAAGAAATGGCAGATTGAATACAGTGTTGGGAAGTGTATGGTTATACACTTTGATAGAAGAGATGAAAGGGTTGATTATTTTCTAAATGGAGAGAATATACAAAAAACTGAGACACAGAGGGATTTGGAAGTCCCTGTGGAGAGTTCCCTAAAGGTTAATTTGCAGGTTGAGTCTGTGGTGAGGAAGGCAAATGCAGTGTTAGTATTCATTTCAAGAAGATTAGAATATAAAAGCAAAAATGTAACGTTGCTTTATAAAGCAGTGAGGAGGCCCCACTTGGAGTATTGTGAGCAGTTTTAGGCCCCTTATCTCAGAAAGGATGTGCTGAAACTGGAGAGGATTCAAAGGAGGTTCATGAAATTGATTCCAGGATTGAACGGCTTGTCATATGAAGAGCATTTGATGGCTCTGGGCCTGTATTGACTAGAATTCAGAAGAATGAGGGATGACCTCATTGATACCTATCGAATGGTGAAATGACTTTATAGAGTAGATGTAGAGAGGATGGTTCTTATGGTGGGAGAATCTAAGACCAGAGGACACAGCCTCAGAATAGAGGGATGTCATTTTAAAGAAAGGATTTCTTTAGCCAGAGAGTGGTGAATCTATGCAACTCTTTGCTACAGGCATCTGTGGAGGCCAAGTCTTTATGTATAGTTAAGGCAGAGGTTGATAGCTTTTTGATTGGTCAAGGCATGAAGGGATACAGGGAGAAGGCCAGAGACTGGGGCTGAAGAAAATTGGATTAGCCATGATGAAGTGACGGAGCAAACTCGATGGCGTAAATGGCCTAATTCTGCTCCTATATCTTATGGTCCTACAACAATGACTGTGCTCTGAATGAAGGCTGGTTGCTGAAGGTAGATAATTAGTTTATAGCTCAGAATAGATAAATATTGGGGAAAGTAGATGGGAAGGGATCCGAGTTACAGCAGGGGCTTCAGGTTCCACAACTTCGATGGCATGGCAGACCGAGAAAGAGAAGAAAATACTCATGGTGTCTGAAGGCAGTCACCCCAGTCGGAATGGGGAATGAATACAAATGAGCTGGGCCAATGATTAACTGGACAGTCCAGAAGGGGGGTGCCACCAGGGTGAGGTCCTTGCAGCCACCCCAGCCCCTCCTACATCAGCTACGGGTTCTGAGATTAGTTTGTCTGATGATTCGGGGAATCTTTTGAAGTGTGAACTGTTGCTTGTGAGCCCTGATACACTTACCTTGCTGGTGCCCCTGACCAGAGAGTAACCACCGGTAGCCACTGTTGAGTGTTAGGTATCAGAGAGTGAAGGGGTGAAGGTTAAGAATGTGATTAAACTGCACTCGACCAGCAGGGAAGGAGGCAATAGGCATATGAATGACAAAGCTGCATTTTAAAGACCTTTGGTCAAATTTTGGAACACTGTCTGATTAGAGTCTTGTGGGTAGCCATTTGGGATTATAGCGTAAATGAAGATGTACACAGAGATATGACAGATAATTGGGGAAGAGGTCTGAAGTACAGGGCATTTTTTTGCTGCTCTGCTTGATTAGATTCCCCCTTGAGGTTTGGCCTTTTCTGGATCAAAATTATTTTTGTCCAGGAGGGTCAAGAGGAGGAACTGTTAGGGCATATTCTGGAATTATAGCATATAGCAAATACTCATTTCAACAGCAGCCAGTCTTCGGACCTGAATGTGGATTGTAGATTAAATTTAAAATGCAGCTCTGAACAATGGTCTTCCTGGAACTGCATTTTGGGGTTGATCACAAAGAAACACTCCAATTGACCTTAGTTGGCTGCATATGCATGAATGAGGCCCAGAGTCAGTGGGAATTAATATTCATTTGGGGTGCCTGGAGTGTGGGCGTGAAGATGGAGGTATCTGAAAATTATGTAATTCAAAGGAAGCACTGTAGATTCATTTTAACTATAGAATTGTCCTGTGATTTTTACCTTTGATTTTTAGCATATAAAAATGTCATGCAATATTGGGTCATGCAGGCCTCTTCTTCCAAGAGTGCCTTGAATATGATCCCTGCGGGTCATTTTGTGAATAAAGACTTCTAAATCCACCAGCCTTAGTGTCTCCAGTAACTTTGTTCAAGCAAAACATCACCTAACAGATATCATTTCAGCAGCTAAAAACAAAAAGCACTTAAATGTTGAAAAAGAATTTACACACTTTACTCTTCACCATTTTGCCATCAAATGCACAAGAGTAAAGCTTATGCACAACTCTGCATATTAAGATCACATGCTCATTCATAATTTTTACCGATATGTACTTGTCACCCAAACTTCCAATGTAAGATCACAAAGCCAGCAGCTCATGCATAACACTTGAACAGAAGTATCATTCAAACCTTTTGACTCCATTTATTTGCAATCATTTGTCTTATTCACAAATGTAATTATTAAAGCAAACCAGAATCATTCCCTCAGCAAGAGGAGCAAATTAAACCTCTTCATTAAATCATGGGATGGAGAGGTAAATACCAATTTTTTTTTAAACTTTGTCTTCTTGAATCATTGCTTTCTGTAAGTGTAGCCTGACTAGATTCTCTCAAAAGACCTGAGCTGTTTATTCTGGAGTGTGGAGGCTGAGGAGAAACATGACAGACGTTTATGAAATATGAGAGACACAGAGCGGGCATCCTCTTTCCCAGGGCAGAAAAGTCTAATGCTTGAGGCATGGGGAAAGTTCAAAAGAGATGTGCGGAGCAAATCTTTTTGTATGCAGAGAGTATGGGATGCCTGGAATATTCTGCCAGTGGTGTTGGTGATGGAGGCAAATACAGCAGAGGTGTATAGGAGGCTTTTAGATGGGCACGTGAACAGAGAACACGGAACATTACAGCACAGTTCATGATTTTGTGCCAACTTTTTACCTACTCTAAAATCAATCCAACCATTCCCTCTCGCATTGTCGTCCATTTACCCATCCTCCGCATGGGGATAATTTTCTTTATCATCTTGACTAACTCTGACTGGAATTGTGATAGATAACCAGACTCTGTAGACGACGAGGCCTGGTACTCCTGCCAATTGCATTCAACTCTTGCATTTCTGTTTGTTTTTGATGGCAAGTACTGTGTGTTTAGTTACGATGATCCAGAGCAAATTCTCTTCATTACCGAAAGGTCAAGGTAAAGATGCACCTAGCAAAAGCAAGATGGAGCCTGTGGCTGATCTGAACTGTGAATGTGCAGAGAATGGAGGAACATGGGCCACATGCTGGCAGACAGGATTAAGAGTCATTAGTTTAATGTGCTCAGCATGACGGGACACTGCAGGACAAAGGGATGTCCCTGATGGGACAAAGGGATGTTCCTGACGGGACAAAGGAATGTTTCTGACGGGACAAAGCGAAGAAGGTGTGGAAGAGAATGGAAGGGACAATACTAAGATTCATGCCCAGCAGCTGCGTTACCGAGGACTCCGTGATCTACGGGCTGTTCCCGGGGACGCACACGGAGACCAACATCCGGTGCTGCTGGCAGATCATCAATTCGGTGAAAGACGCTCTTTGGTCGGCCCGAAACTTGATGGTCTGCCAGCTGACGGAGATGTCCGTGACTGAATGCTGCCGACTGACACACTCTCGTCTGCGGGAGTACGTTCTGAGGGATGCACTCAAACTTGGTGCAGCCACCGCGAAGGCCCGGTGGGGAAGGACCACAGTTTAACGTTCATCACCCGTAGGAGGGGGAGAGGTTGGGTGGAGAGGAGACCTACCCTCATCAGCGGTGTGGACAGATAATCAACATGGTGCCCAAGGAGTGGGTGGAATTGTTAATTTGGGAAAGTATTAGAGCCATTGCCTGCCTTTATTGTTGAAAATTTTGATTGTTAATAAGTCTTAACACTTGACCAAGAGTTGAGAGTAAACGCATGATTTACTGTAAACATCTTTCATTTGTAAATGAACAGAATCAACGCAAAATTTTATTGTTAATAACTGTATTGAATAAGGACTCACAGTCAACGAATGGTTTTCTTTTTCTGTATGTAATTATTTTTATTTTGTAATATTTCTGAATAAAGTATTTTTGGAAAAAAAAAGAGTTTCTGACGGGACAAAGGGCCTGTTCCTGATGGGACAAAGGGATGTTCCTGACAGACCAAAGGGATGTTCCTGATGGGACAAAGGGATGTTCCTGATGGGACACTGCAGGACAAAGGGCCTGTTCCTGATGGGACACTGCGGGACAAAGGGCCTGTTCCTGACGGGACAAACGGCCTGTTCCTGACGGGACAAACGGCCTGTTCCTGACAGGACAAAGGGATGTTCCTGACGGAACAAAGGGATGTTTCTGACGGGACAAGGGGCCTGTTCCTGACGGGACAAAGGGATGTTCCTGACGGGACAAAGGGCGTGTTCCTGATGGGACAAAGGGCCTGTTCCTGATGGGACAAAGGGATGTTCCTGACGGGACACTGTACGTGCTGCATTCTTCCAGGATTTTGTGTGTGTTGCTGGGACTTCCATCATCCGCAGATTTGCTCTTGTTTGTTGAAAGCCCTAGACTGAGTGGGAATGGAGAGGATGTTTCCATTAGACGGTAGTTGATGGCCGAAGACCATTGAGAAGAGGAAGAGATTGAAACACAGGGTTCAGAATTGTCATGCTCTGTCCCCATCACAAATACCAAAGCAGACCACTGCCTCCACTTAGAAGACCAAAGCAAACTGTTTTCAAACTGTAAAGGGGAGGAAAATAACATACCTACAGCACAACACACACCTTTTCCAGAAAATTCCAGGGGCTTTATAGCTAGTGAATTTTTTGAGAAAAGTATTGCCTTCAGAGAAAGGTAGCGAAAGGTGACTACTATTCTTCACACGGCAGGTGTCCAAAAAGTGAAGAACAACCATTTAACGTTCTAATCTGAAAACGTTAATTGGAGGATAAGAAATACTCTGGACATTGAAGATAAGTAGGTTGATTTGGAAGAGAGTTAAGTGCCTCAGTATTTGAAAACAATCCTCCATAGTCTCACCTCTCACTTCCCTGCACTGTCCTGCCGCCATGCAACCTACTGAGAGATCTGCAATCCCACAACCTGGCAACCTGACGACACCACTAAGTCTCTGAGTCCCTCCATAAATATCCTCATCTCTATTCATTCAGTTTAAATACACTTCAAAGCCTACGTCTTAACGTAAAATATTGGTCATAATCCCATTTAGGTCCTTATAAAAGTTGGGGCCAAAATTTGCTTTCCCATTCTAGTACATTATATATCGATATAAATGTGCATGATTAATGTATTTCAGGTGTAGATTTGTACTGCCAGGGTTACTACACTGTTACAGTGAACTTTCCAAGAATTTCAAATTGACAGCAGTTTCTAGTGAAATCTCACAAACAGTCAGGGTCAAAAATGTCCCCTACAAAGACCAGTCACATTTCTCTGGATGAAGCTGGGACATACGCTTGGTGTATATGAGGCTGGGATACACACTCGGTGTATATGAGGCTGGGATACACACTCAGTGTATATGAGGCTGGGATACACACTCAGTGTATATGAGGCTGGGATACACACTCAGTGTATATGACACTGGGATTGACATTCTGTATATATGAAGCTGGAAAACACACATAGGAAGCTAGAATATACGCTCGGTCCTTTTGAAGCTGGAAAATAATCGGTGTATATGAGGCTGGGATAGACGTTTGGTGACTATGAAGCTGGAAAACACACTCAGTGTATATGAAGCTGGGGTACCCACTCGGTGTATATGAGGCTGGGATACACACTCGGTGTATATGAGGCTGGGGTACCCACTCGGTGTATATGAGGCTGGGGTACCCACTCGGTGTATATGAGGCTGGGGTACCCACTCAGTGTATATGTAGCTGGGATACATATTCGGTGTATATGAGGCTGGGATATGTCATTGGTACCAGTGTGCACCAGGACAGGTGCGGGGAGGCCTGCAGCCAGTGTGAGGCGGCGGCGGGCAGAGGGGGCGAGGCCCGAGGCCTGGCGCTGGCCTGCCGCTCATCGCGACTGCCGCTGCCCGCCCCTGCCGCCTGGTACAGCCAGCGCGGCGGCGAGCTGCAAGCCCACTTCCATAGGCCAGTAACCAAGGTGATCATCCCAACGACGGAGCAGGCGGAGGAGGAGACATCTCCCAACGGCTGCAAAGGCGATGAGGATGTCCAACAATGGGTAGGGAGGCTTGCGAGCACGCCGCAAGAACCGCCGTAGACCCACAACACTCAGGGCTTGTCTACCTAGCGTGTGAAGCCTGGGTTCGGCGGACTGCGCGGAAGAAACCATCACTGGTTCAACGGGCAGAAAGGCGATTCTCAACAATGCGTCGTGCAGCGCTAAGAGGGCACAGTGAGACACACAGAACACTGCTGGCCATCCACTGCATCCTGACCTACCTCCAGCCGTCTCGACTATGTCTTGCCACTGGGTCCAGATAGGCCGGGACGAGAGAGTGAGGCTGACGACCTGCGCAACTCTCCCTCACTTTAATCCAAGTCAAGCGCAAGTCATGACTTCAAACCCAACGCGCAACCTAAAGTTCTGTGGCGATGGGGGAGTGGCGAAGCAGCAGGTACGGATACACTGGAAGCTGTAGTCACAAACCTGCACACAGGTGGCCCAGGGCATAGGGTCGCTCTCTACTGGACCAAAGCAGCAGTTGAGTTCGGCAGCCCCCTGGGTGTCTGAGCAGCCCTCTTTAGGATCGCCCTGCTCACCTCCATGGAGGAAGCAGCTAGAAAAGGTGCCTCAAACATAGTCTGCTTCACTTCACCCTGGCCAGCTTACCGTGGCTGGTGGGGATCCCTCACAGCGGTCGACCTACAACAGTGAAGAAGAAAGTGATGGTGCTCAACCTTGGCACTTGGAACGTGAGAACTCTGCGAGATAACATCAAGGCAGACAGACCAGAGAGAAGAACTGCACTGGTTGCAAAAGAGCTAGCTCGCTACAACGTGGACATAGCAGCTCTCAGTGAAACGCACCTAGCAGACAAGGGCCAGCTGACAGAACGTAGTGGTGGGTACACGTTCTTCTGGAGCGGTCGTAGCAGCGCTGAACGACGAGAAGCAGGCCTGGGATTTGCCATCAATTCTAACCTCGCCCGTAAGCTCACCAAGCACCCAGAGAGCATCAACGACCGCCTGATGACACTTCAGCTCCCACTCGCAAACAAGAAGAGTGCTACGCTGATTAGTGCCTAAGCTCCCACCATGACCAACCCAGATGACATTAGAGACAAGTTCTATGAAGAACTCGACGCCCTCATCTCAGCAATCCCACAGTCAGAGAAGCTCATCGTTCTCGGGGGCTTCAATGCTAGAGTAGGGACAGACTACCAAACCTGGGAAGGGATCATCGGAAGACACGGCACTGGCAAGTGTAACAGCAACGGCCTTCTGCTCCTCAAGACATGTGCCACACACGACCTTGTCATCACCAACACCCTGTTCCGCCTACCCACCCGTACGAAGACGTCATGGATGCACCCACGCTCGAAGCACTGGCATCTGATTGACTACATCATCACCAGGAAGAGGGACAGGATGGATGTCAGAGTGACGAGAGCCATGTGTGGTGCCGACTGCTGGACCGATCACCGCCTCATTGTGTCCAAGTTCAGGCTTCGCATTCTGCCCATGAGAAGACCCCAAGGGCAGAGGACTGCAAAGAAGCTGAATGTCTCCAAGCTGAAAAGCAGTAGGATTGCAGAAGAATTCGTCGATGACCTTGAAGGCAGACTGCCAGACACACCACAGGAAGACGGGACCAGCGTTGAGGAACGGCCTTCAGAGACGCTGTCTACACTACCGCCCTCGAACATCTCGGACCAGCAACCCAAAGAAACCAAGACTGGTTTGATGAGAATGATGAAGAAATACAGACACTACTAACTGGAGAAACATCAACATTACAGAGCGCATCAGAACGACCCCACGTCGCTAGCCAAGAAAGATGCCTTTACCAACGCAAGAAGAAAGGTGCAGAAAAAACTTCGCGAGATGCAGGACAGCTGGTTCAGCAAGAAGGCCGATGAAATCCAGGGCTATGCAGACAGCCACGACATAAAGCGCTTCTACGATGCGCTTAAGGCTGTATACGGACCCCAGTCCTCCAGCTCCTCACCCCTCCTCAACGCAGATGAGGCGCAGCTGCTGACAGAGAAGAAGCAGATTCTGGATCGGTGGACTGAGCACTTTAACAACGTCCTTAACCGCCCTGCCGACATCAACGACGAGGCCATTGCCCGCCTGCCCCAGGTAGAGATCAACAAGAACCTCGACACCCTCCCCACAGTAGATGAAGTCAGGAAGGCAGTGAAGCAACTCTCTTGTGGCAAAGCACCAGGACCCGATGCAATCCCTGCTGAGGTATACAAAGCAGGAGGCCCTGTCATGGTGCAAAAGCTGACTGTACTCTTCCAGTCCATGTGGAAAAAGGGACAGGTCCCGCAACAGCTGAAAGATGCCGGCATAGTCCACATCTACAAGAGGAAAGGCAACCGCCAGTCTTGCGACAACCACTGAGGCATCTCCCTCTTGTCCATTGCGGGGGAGATTCTGGCCCGCGTCCTGTTCAACCGCTTTCTCCAACATCTTGAGCAAGGTCTGCTCCCAGAAAGCCAGTGCAGCTTCTGTGCTGAATGTGGGACCGCGGACATGATTTTTGCTGCGCGCCAACTCCAGGAAAAGTGCCAGGAGCAACACAGCGACCTCTTCCTGACCTTTGTCGATATAACCAAGACTTTTGATACGGTCAGCAGAGAAGGCTTGTGGAAGATCATGGAGAAGTTTGGCTGCCCCAGCAAGTTCATCACAATAGTCCGGCAGTTCCACGACGGTATGATAGTGAAAGTTCTGGATGACGGCGACGAGTCGGAGGCCTTCCCAGTAACAAATGGCGTCAAACAAGGCTGCGTTCTTGCCCCAACTCTGTTCAGTATGGTATTCTCTGCCATGCTGACAGATGCCTTCCGTAACTACGAAGAAGATACAGGACTGACGGCAGGTTGTTCAACCTTAGGCGCCTGCAGGCAGTTACAAAGGTGCAAGAGACAGTCATCAGAGACTTCTTGTTTGCTGATGACTGCGCACTCAACGCCAGCAGAGAGCAGGAGATGCAGTGTGAAATGGACTGCTTCTCACAAGTCTGCGACAACTTCGGTCTCACTATCAGCACCAAAAAGACCAAAGTTATGTACCAGTCTGCCCCAGGAAAGCCATACCAAGAGCCGCGCATCACGGTGAAGGGCCAGAACCTCCAGGCAGCCGACAACTTCACCTACCTGGGCAGCATACTCTCTCGCGCAGTGAACATAGACGCTGAAGTCAACAACAGGATTGCCAAAGCCAGTGCTGCCTTTGGGAGACTCCGTGAGAACGTCTGGGAGCGGAGAGGACTCAGCCTTACCACCAAGCTGAAGGTCTACTGTGCAGGCTGGGAAACATACTCGGTGTATATGAAGATGAGATACACCCTCGGTGTATATGAAGCTGGGATAAACGCTCAGTGTATATGAAGCTGGGATACACACTCAGTTTATGTGAGGCTGGGATACCCGCTCGGTGTATATGAATCTGAGATATACACTCAGTGTATGTGCAGCTGGGATATACATTCGGTGTATATGAAGCTGGGATACACACACAGTGTATATGAAGCTGGGATAAACGCTCAGTGTGTATGAAGCTGGGATACACACTCAGTTTATATGAGGCTGGGATACCCGCTCGGTGTATATGAATCTGAGATATACACTCAGTGTATGTGCAGCTGGGATATACATTCGGTGTATATGAAGCTGGGATACACACACAGTGTATATGAAGCTGGGATAAACACTCAGTGTGTATGAAGCTGGGATACACACACAGTGTATATGAAGCTGGGATACACAATCGGTTTATATGAGGCTGGGATACACACGTAGTGAAAATGAAGCTGGGATATACACTCAGTGTATATGAAGATGGGATACACGCTCAGTGTATATGAGGTGGGGAAAGGCGCTCGGTGCATATGAAGCTGGAATAAGCACTCTGTGTATATGAAGTTGGGATAGATGATCAGAATATTTGAAGCTGGAAAACACGCTCGGTGTCTATGAAGCTGAGATACATGTTCGGTTTATATCAAGCTGGGATAAACACTTGGTGTGTATGAAGCTGGGATACACGCTCAGTGGATATGAAGCTGGGATACACACTCTGTGTATATGAAGCTGGGATAGACGCTCGGTGTATATGAAGCTGGGATACACACTCGGTGTATACGAAGCTGGGACACACACTCAGTGTATACGAAGCTGGGACACACTCGGTGTATACGAAGCTGGGACACACACTCTGTGTATATAAAGCTGGAAAGTACTCAGTGTATATGAGGCTGGGATAGACGCTCGGTGTATATGAGTCTGGTATACACACTCGGTGTATATGAGTCTGGTATACACACTCAGTGTATATGAAGCTGGGACACACACTCAGTGTATATGAAGCCGGGCTGCACACTCAGTATATATCATGCTGGGTTGCACACTCGGTGTATATGAAGCTGGAAAACACACTCAGTGTGTAAGAAGCTGGTATACACACTCGGTGTATATGAGGCTGGGATACACATTTTGGGTATATGAAGCTGGGATATGCACACGGTGTATATGAAGTTGGGATACACACTGGTTGTATATGAAGCTGGGATACATGCTCGGTGTTTATGAGGCTGGGATACACGGTCAATGTATATGAGGCTGGGATACACACTTGATGTATATGAGGCTGGGATTCACAATCGGTGTACAGGTGTCCCCCGCTTTTCAAACGTTCACTTTACGAAACCTCACTGTTACGAAAGACCTACATTAGTTCCCTGTTTTCGCTAACAGGTATTTTCACTGTTACGAAAAAAGCAGCGCATGAAAAAAAACAGCGTGCGCCCCGAGCAGCCGCTCTCCCCCGAATTCGGGACGGCACTCTAGCCGGCATTGCTTAAACACGTGCCTGTGAGCAGCCATTAGCAAGATGAGTTCTAAGGTATCGGAAAAGCCTGAAATAGCTCGTAAGGGTGCTATACTTAGTGTAAAACTAGACATAATTAAGTGTTTCGATCGTGGTGAACGAAGTAAGGACAAAGTGAGTTTGGCTTGTGGAAGTTAACGAAGATGATGTTGAAGAGGTTTTGGCATCTCATGACCAAGAACTGATAGATGAAGAGCTGATGCAATTGGAAGAGGAAAGGATAACAATCAAAACCAAATGCAGTAGCGAACGGACCGAAAGTGAAGTCGTCCAGGAACTGAACGTGAAGCAACTGCGTGGGATTTTCGCTGCAATGATAAAGTACGACTTTAATTTTGAAAGCGTACGTCAGTTTAGGGCATATTTGCAGGATGGTTTGAGTGCTTACAAAGAACTGTATGATCTGAAAATGCGTGACGCTAATCAGTCAAGCAAGCCTTCCACATCAGCCACAGCAGACGACGAACCTGGACCTTCGACATCGAGGCAAGCAGGGATAGGAGGAGATGAGCTGCCTGCCCACATGGAAACAGACGATGCCCCAGTGTTCCACCACCCTGACCCCCAGGCCACGGACAGATACCGATTCGCGGAGAATGCAGCGGTGGCCGGAACGCACCCAGCACACCTTTAAGAAAAAAAGCCAAAATAAACATGCTAATTAATTAGGTCCCGCCCGGCACGTAAATGTCGGTCCAGATCAGAGACAATTGCCGATTGCATCGCCTCTGATCTGGGCCGACATTTACATGCCGGGCGGCACCTAATTAATTAGCATGTTTATTTTGGCTTTTTATCTTAAAGATGTGCTGGGTGCGTTCTGGCCACCGCTGGACCCCTGCATGCTTGGCGGATGGGTATCGGTTTGCTGTCCGGAAGGTGGGCACCACTGCACCACCCCAACCTCCGACGACTCAGCCTACACACCATCATCAGTGCACTCTGCGCTGTCCTAATTCCCGTAAGTGATACTACACTGTACATACGTTATTTCTACTTTATATGGGCTGTGTATTTTTACGTGTTATTTGGTATGATTTGGCAGCGTCATAGCTTAAAGGTTACTGGAGAGTGCTTGCGCCGTGTTTTTGCTGACGGCATTTGCGCGGTATTTCTGCCAAGAGCGCTTGCGTGAGATTTTCGCTACGGAGAACAGTGCGGCAATGAGTGTGGAAAAGTATTTCTACTTTATATAGGCTGTGTATTTATCATATCATTCCTGCTTTTACTATGTGTTACTGTTATTTTAGGTTTTATGTGTTATTTGGCATGATTTGGTAGGTTATTTCTGGGTCTGCGAACGCTCACAAATTTTTCCCACATAAATAAATGGTAATTGCTTCTTCACTTTACGACATTCCGGCTTACAAACCATTTCATAGGAACGCTGTACCTTCGGATGGCAGGGGAAACCTGTATATGAAGCTGGGATATTCAATCGGTGTATATGAAGTTGGGATACACACTCAGTGTATATGAGGCTGGGATACACACTCGATGCGTATGAAACTCGGATAGACACTCGGTGTACTTGAAGCTGGGATTAATGCTCGGTGTATATGAAGCTGGGACACACGCTGGTTGTATATGTGGCTGGGATAGACGCTCGGAGTATATGAAGCTGGGATTAACACTCGGTGTATATGAAGCTGGGATTAACGCTCGGTGTGTATGAAGCTGGAATAGGCGGTCAGTGTATATTAAACTGGAAAACACACTCGGTGTATATGAGGCTGCAATAGACGCTCGGTGTATATGAAGCTGGGATACACACTCAGTGTATATGAAGTTGGGATACACACTCAGTGTATATGCGGCTGGGATACACACACAGTGTATATGAAGCTGGGAAACATACTCAGTTTATATGAGGCTGGGATACACACTTAGTGAAAATGAAGTTGGGATTCACACTGGGTGTATATGAAGCTGGGATATACACTCGCTATATATGAAGTTGGGATTGTTATGTACCCCGTAACTGGGTTGCCAAACCAGCAGAAATGGACCACTTAGTTGGAGTCTGGATTACTGGAACTAAGAAAGTTTTATTAAAGAAATAAGTAACACAGTACTCTAATAGTAAGGATATAAATGCAACAGGTTAGCAATGATAAAACACACATGTACACAGAACTAGGATAATAGGAATCAATCAAGCTCTATCGCAGTCTAGGGGTAAAATGATCAGTCTCAAGTGACACAGAGTTCAGTTCAGCTTAGTACAGTTCGCAGCAATCGCTGTTGTGCCGTTGGAGAGAGAGAGCGAATGCAAATTTCAATTCAAACAGACCTTTGATGTTCCTCGCAGTTAGCTTTTGGGCGAGCCCTTTTAATGTCTTCTGAGGTCACCGACTGTGACCCCTCCGTTCCAGATATGATCGTTCTTCCGCGGTGAACCCGGCACCCAGGCAAGGGCGGACACACACACCAGGTTCCCGCCGATTGTACCTTTTCACCCTGTGCGTCTATGGTCGATCCCGCGACCAGACCTCCAAACTCCCACCAACTTGTGGGGGCACACTGCACTTCCAAGGTCTCGTTATCTCGTGATCTCGTGGTGTCTGTTGTGCCCTAGCGAACCTGTTCCTTTTATCCCCCTGCTGGGGTATCGCCTGTCCATCAAACTTCAAACAGTTCAGGTTCAAAGCAACCGGTCTGTCAATACTTGGAACTGTGCCTCTTTTCGTTAATCTCTCTCCTCTCTCATTAACATTTTGAACGCTTCTCCCTTTATCTCTGTCATCAGCATCAATCTTCTGATAACTTGGTTTTTCATCACAGGATACAGGCTCGGTTTATATCGAGCTGGGATAAACACTTAGTGTATATGAAGCTGGGATACACACTCGGTGTATATGAAGTTGGGATACACATTCGGTGTAGATGAGGCTGAGATACACATTCAGTGTATAGGAAGCTGGTATGGATGCTCAGTGTATATGATACAGGGATGCAGAGTCAGTGTACAGGAAGCTGGGATACACACTCGGTGTATATGAGACTGGGATATACACTCAGTGTATATGAGGCTGGAAAACACATTCAGTGTATATGAAGCTGGGATAGACACTCGATGTAGATGAAACTGGGATTCACACTCAGAGTATATGAAGCTGGGATGCACACTCGGTGTATATGAATCTGGGGTACACTCTCCGTGTATATGAACCTGGGGCACACGTTCAATGTATATGAAGCTGAGGTACACACTCGGTGTATATGAACCTGGGATACACACTCGGTGTATATGAATCTGGGATACCCGCTCGGTGTCTATGAACCTGCGATACATGTTCTGTGTATATGAAGCTGGGATACGCACTCAATGTATATCAAGCTGGGATATACACACGATGCACAAACATTTGTATATGAGGCTGGGATACACACTCATTGTATATGAGGCTAGATGCACACTCAACATATGTGAAGCTGAGATATACACTCGCTGTACATGAAGCTGGGATGCACATTCGATGTATATGAAGCTGAGATAAATGCTCAGTTTGTATGAGGTTAGGATACACACCCGGTGTATATGAAGCTGGGTTACACACTGGTTGTATATGAGGCTGGGGTACACGCTCGGTCTATATGAAGCTGCGACACATTCTCAGTGTTTAGGAAATGGTATATACATACGGTGTATATGAAGCTAGGATGCACACTCAGTGTATATAATGCTGGAATAGATGCTCGGTGTATATGAAGCTGGGATACGCATTCAGTGTATCTGAAGCTGGGTTACACACTGGTTGTATATGAGGCTGGGGTACTCGCTCGGTCTATGTGAAGCTGAGATAAATGCTCAGTTTGTATGAGGCTGGGATACACACCCGGTGTATATGAAGCTGGAATACATATTCGGTGTATATGAAGATGGGATACACACCCGGTGTATATGAAGCTGGAATACATATTCGGTGTATATGAAGATGGGATACACGCTCGGTGTATATTAAACTGGAATACATGCTCAATGTCTATTAAGCTGTAAAGCACGCTCGGTGTATATTATGTTGGATACACACTCGGTGTGTTATGAGACTGGGATACCCACTCAGTGTATATGAATCTGGGATACACACTCGGTGTCTATGAACCTGGGATACACGTTCTGTGTATATGAAGCTGGGATACACACTTGGTGTATATCAAGCTGGGATACACACATGATGTATAGAACATAGAACATAGAATAGTACAGCACAGTACAGACCCTTCTGCCCACAATGCTGTGCCGACCCTCAAACCCTGCCTCCCATATAACCCCCCACCTTAAATTCCTCCATATACCTGTCTAGTAGTCTCTTAAATTTCACTAGTGTATCTGCCTCCACAACTGACTCAGGCAGTGTATTCCACGCACCAACCACTCTCTGAGTGAAAAACCTTCCTCTAATATCCCCCTTGAACTTCCCACCCCTTACCTTAAAGCCATGTCCTCTTGTATTGAGCAGTGGTGCCCTGGGGAAGAGGCGCTGGCTATCCACTCTATCTATTCCTCTTATTATCTTGTACACCTCTATCATGTCTCCTCTCATCCTCCTTCTCTCCAAAGAGTAAAGCCCTAGCTCCCTTAAACCCTGATCATAATGCATACTTTCTAAACCAGGCAGCATCCTGGTAAATCTCCTCTGTACCCTTTCCAATGCTTCCACATCCTTCCTATAGTGAGGTGACCAGAACTGGACACAATACGCCAAGTGTGGCCTAACCAGAGTTTTATAGAGCTGCATCATTACATCGCGACTCTTAAACTCTATCCCTTGACTTATGAAAGCTAACACCCCATAAGCTTTCTTAACTACCCTATCCACCTGTGAGGCAACTTTCAGGGATCTGTGGACATGTACCCCCAGATCCCTCTGCTCCTCCACACTACCAAGTATCCTGCCATTTACTTTGTACTCTGCCTTGGAGTTTGTCCTTCCAAAGTGTACCACCTCACACTTCTCCAGGTTGAACTCCATCTGCCACTTCTCAGCCCACTTCTGCATCCTATCAATGTCTCTCTGCAATCTTTGACAATCCTCTACACTATCTACAACACCACCAACCTTTGTGTCGTCTGCAAACTTGCCAACCCACCCTTCTACCCCCACATCCAGGTCGTTAGTAAAAATCACGAAAAGTAGAGGTCCCAGAGCAGATCCTTGTGGGACACCACTAGTCACAATCCTCCAACCTGAATGTACTCCCACCACCACCACCCCCTGCCTTCTGCAGGCAAGCCAATTCTGAATCCACCTGGCCAAACTTCCCTGGATCCCATGCCTTTAACTTTCTGAATAAACCTGCCGTGTGGAACCTTGTCAAATGCCTTACTAAAATCCATATAGATCACATCCATTGCACTACTCTCATCTATATGCCTGGTCACCTCCTCAAAGAACTCTATCAGGCTTGTTAGACACGATCTGCCCTTCACAAAGCCATGCTGACTGTCCCTGATCAGACCATGATTCTCTAAATGCCTATAGGTCCTATCTCTAAGATTCTTTTCCAACAGCTTTCCCACCACAGGCGTAAGGCTCACTGGTCTGTAATTACCCGGACTATCCCTACTACCTTTTTTGAACAAGGGGACATCATTCGCCTCCCTCCAGTCCTCTGGTACCATTCCCGTGGACAATGAGGACATAAAGATCCTAGCCGGAGGCTCAGCAATCTCTTCCCTCGCCTCGTGGAGCAGCCTGGGGAATATTCCGTCAGGCCCCGGGGACTTATCTGTCCTAATGTATTTTAACAACCCCAATACCTCCTCTCCCTTAATATCAACATGCTCCAGAACATCAACCTCACTCATATTGTCCTCACCATCATCAAGTTCCCTCTCATTGGTGAATACCAAAGAGAAGTATTCATTGAGGACCTCGCTCACTTCCACAGCCTCCAGGCACATCTTCCCACCTTTATCTCTAATCAGTCCTACCTTCACTCCTGTCATCCTTTTTTTCTTCACATAATTGAAGAATGCCTTGGGGTTTTCCTTTACCCTACTCACCAAGGCCTTCTCATGCCCCCTTCTTGCTCTTCTCAGCCCCTTCTTAAGCTCCTTTCTTGCTTCCCTATATTCCTCAATGGACCCATCTGATCCTTACTTCCTAAACGTCATGTATGCTGCCTTCTTCCACCTGACTAGATTTTCCACCTCACTTGTCACCCATGATTCCTTCACCCTACCATTCTTTATTTTCATCACCGGGACAAATTTATCCCTGACATCCTGCAAGAGATCGCTAAACATCGACCACATGTCCATAGTACATTCCCCTGCAAAAATATCATCTCAATTCACATCCGCAAGTTCTAGCCTTATAGCCTCATAATTTGCCCTTCCCCAATTAAAAATTTTCCTGTCTTCTCTGATTCTATCCTTTTCCATGATAATGCTAAAGGCCAGGGAGCAGTGGTCACTGTCCCCCAGATGCTCACCCATTGAGAGATCTGTGACCTGATCTAGTTCATTACCTAGTACTAGATCTATTATGGCATTCCCCCTGGTCGGCCTGTCCACATACTATGACAGGAATCCATCCTGGACACACTTAACAAACTCTGCCCTATTGAAACCCTTGGAACTAATCAGGTGTCAATCAATATTAGGGAAGTTAAAGTCACCCATGATAACAACCCTGTTATTTTTGCACCTTTCTAAAATCTGCCTCCCAATCTGCTCCTCTGTATCTCTGCTGCTACCGGGGGGCCTATAGAATACCCCCAATAGAGTAACTGCTCCCTTCCTGTTCCTGACTTCCACCCATATTGACTCAAAAGAGGATCCTGCTACATTACCCACCCTTTCTGTAGCTGTAATATTATCCCTGACCAGTAATGCCACCCCTCCTCCCCTTTTTCCGCCCTCTCTGTCCCTTTTAAAGCACTGAAATCCAGGAATATTGAGAATCCATTCCTGCCCTGGTGCCAGCCAAGTCTCTGTAATGGCCACTACATCATAATTCCATGTATGTTCCAAGCTCTCAGTTCATCACCTTTGTTCCTGATGCTTCTTGCATTGAGGTACACACATTTCAGCCCTTCTACCTTACTGTCTTTACACTGTTTATTCTGCTTCTCTTTCCTCAAAGCCTCTCTGTATGTTAGATCTGGCTTTACTCCGTGTACTTCTTTCACTGCTCTATCGCTCTGGGTCCCATCCCCCTCACAAATTAGTTTAAACCCTCCCGAACCATGCTAGCAAACCTACCTGCAAGGATATTGCTCCCCCTCGAGTTCAGGTGGAACCCATCCAATCTGTACAGGTCCCACTTTCCCCAGAAGAGATCCCAATGATCCAAAAATCTAAAACCCTGCTCCCTGCACCAACTCCTTAGCCACACATTCAACTGCCATCTCCTCCAATTCTTACCATCACTGTCATGTAGCACTGGCAGCAATCATGAGAACGCCACCCTTGAGGTCCTGTTCTTTAGCCTTCTGCGTAGTTCCCGAAACTCACACTTCAGGACCTCATCCCTCTTCCTGCCTATGTTGTTGGTCCCAACATGTATCACGACTTCTGGTTGCTTTCCCTCTCATACCAGGATGTCGTGCACCCGGTCAGAGACATCCCGGACCCTGGCACCCGGGAGGCAACAAACCATGCGGGTGTCCTTCTCACGTCCACAAAATCTCCTGTCTGCTCCCCTGACTGTAGTCTCCAATGACAACAGTTAGTTTATATAAGCTGGGGTGCACGCTCCGTGTGTATGAATCTGGGTTACACACTCGGTGTATATGAGGCTGGGGTACACACTCAGTCTATATGAAGCTGGGGTACACACTCAGTCTATATGAAGCTGGGATACACACTCGGTGTATATGAGGCTAGTTTACACACTCGGTGTATATTAGGCAGGGATACACGCTGAGTCTATAAGAAGCTTTGATACACACTCAGTGTATATGAGGCTGGTTTAGACATTTGGTATATATGAATCTGGAAAACAAATTCAGTGTTTCTGAAGCTGGGATACACACTCGCTGTATATGAGGCTTGGATACACTCAGTGTGTATGATGCTGGGATAGCTGCTCGGTGTATATGAAGCTGGAACACACATTCAGTGTATATGAGCTGGGGCGGACACTCAGTGTACATGAAGCTGGTATACACACTCGGTCTATATGAAGCTGAAAAGCACACAGTGTATATTAAGCTGGGATAGACGGTCAGTGTATATCAGGCTGGGATACACACTCATTGTATATGAGGCTGGAAAACACACTCAGTGTATATGAGGCTGTGATACACACTCGGTGTATATGAAGTTGGGATACACGCTCGGTGAATATAAAGCTGGGATACAAGCTCGATGTATATGAGGCTGGTTTACACATTCGGTGTAAATGAGGGTGGGATACACACTAGGTGTATATGAGGCAGGGATACACACTCAGTCTACAGGAAGTTTTGATACACATTCGGTTTATACGAGGCTGGTTTAGACGCTCAGTGTAGATGAAGCTGGAAAACACATTCAGTGTTTATGAAACGGGGATAGACACTCTGAATATGAAGCTGGGATACATACTCAGTGTATATGAAGCTGGGATATACACTCGGTGTATATGAAGTTGGGATACAAGCTCAGTGTATCTGAAGCTGGGATGCACACTCAGTGTATTTGAGGATGGGCTACATGCTCGGTGTATAAGAAGTTGGGATACACACGCAGCGTATATGAAGCTGGGATAGACACTCAGTGTATATGAAGCTGGAAACCACACTCAGTGTATAAGAAGCAGGGATTGACACACGGTGTATATGAAGCTGGGATACACATTTGGTGTATATGAAGCTGGGATACACACTTGGTGTATATGAAGCTGGGATACACACTCGGTGTATATGAAGCTGGGATACACACTCGGTGCATATGAAGCTGGGATCCACACTCGGTGTATATGAAGCTGGGATACACACTCGCTGTATATGAAGCTGGGATACACACTCAGTGTATATGAAGCTGGGATACACACTCAGTGTATATGAAGCTGGGATACACACTCAGTGTATATGAAGTTGGGATACACGCTCGGTGTATCTGAAGCTGGGATACACGCTCGGTGTACATGAGGCTGCGATACACACTCGGTGTACGTGAAGCTGGGATTGTCACTATGGGGGGCGTTGTTGGTGGACCCAAATGCAAGACACAGACACTGAAGTACAAGGAACAGGACTTGACTAGAGTAGGGACATGACAGGATACAGACAAGGAGCAGGGACAAGAACGCAGACCTTGGCTTGGACACCGAGCCAGAGACTGGACAAGGACCCATAACCTGGGCCTTGCCTCGGGCTCGGGCCCCAGAACCAGTCATGGACAGGATTGGAGGCTGGGGTCTTGAGGCTTGAGGCTTGGAGACATGCTTGGGTTCTTGGTCTTGAAACTGGGGTCTATGTCTTGAAGATTAGGCTTGGAGACAGGCTTGGCATCTTGGTCTTGAGGCTTGAGCTTGTAGACAGGCTGGGGTCGGGGTCTTGAGGCCTGCAGGCTGGGGTCTTGGGTCTTGGGTCTAGGGTACTTCGAGGCTTGGGTATGGACTCTGAGCCAGAGACTGGGCAAGGACCCAGAACCTAGGGCTTGACTCGGGCTCGGACTCCAGAACTAGGCGAGGATAAGACGAGGCTACAGGACTGGGTGGCTTGGGTGTGGAACTCCTGGGTAGGGTGAGACACAAGGACAGGTAAAGGCACATGGACAGGACTCAGATAGGACTGGACAAGGGCCTTCAGAAGCACGGAGACCTGGACTAGAAGAGATAGGAGCACAGAACACAGAGCCCGGACCCCTCCTTGGGAACAGAACGTAGGGCCGGGACTCACACACATAACACAGAGCCAGAACCCCTCCTTGGGAACAGGACGTAGGGCCGGGACTCATACACAGAACACCGAACATGAAGAGACGGATTCCAACACATGGTGGCGGCAAAAGACCAGACCCACCTAGTGAAGGCGTGGACACAGAGACAGATCCCAACACTAGACAGCAGCAAACGGCTGAACCCACCTAGCGAAGGTGTGGACACAGAGACAGATCTCAACAGTAGGTAGCGGCAAACGGCCAGACCTACCTAGCGAAGGCATGGACACAGAGAGACAATTCCACACAACGAAAGACAGTTCCTTATCTTGACCTAACAAGGCTCTGGCGGTAAGACTTCAGAAATACAGACGGGGTATACAGGTGGGGTATCCAGGCTGGGTGAGCAGGCAGAGAGTCAGGCGAGGTATCCAGGCAGAGAGTCAGGCGAGGGAGGAAAGAGAGGGAGGGGAACAGGACAGTCCAGCAGCGAATCCCTGGTTTGCAGGGGTATTTATATCTCAGCCCCAAAACGAGAAACGTGTCCACAACAGAAACTGAAGAAAAACAGAAACCCTGGAACAAGGAACCATGGACCGGACCGTGAACCGGAACACGGACTTCACGGATCGGACTATGACAGGGATAAACGCTCGGTAAATATGAGGCTGGGATATACACTTGGAGTATATAAAGCTGGCATATACACTCAGTGTATATGAAGCTTGGATACACACTCAGTGTATATGAAGCTCGGATATACGACCGGTGTATATGAGGCTGGGATAGACGCACGGTGTATATGAAGTGCAATGCACACTCAGTGTATACGAAGCAGGCATTGAAGCTCCTTTTATATGAAGCTGGGAAACACACTCAGTGTATATGAAGCTGGGATACACACTCAGTGTATATGAAGCTGGGGTACACACTCAGTGTATATGAAGCTGGGATACACACTCAGTGTATATGAAGCTGGGATACACACTCAGTGTATATGAAGCTGGGGTACACACTCGGTGTATATGAAGCTGGGATACACACTCAGTGTATATGAAGCTGGGATATACGCTCGGTGTATATGAGGCTGGGATACACACTGGGTGTATATGAAGCTGAGATACATGCTCGGTGTATATGAGGCAGGGCAGGGATACACACTCAGTCTATAGGAAGCTTTTATACACACTCAGTTCAGATAGACACTCAGTGTTTCTGAAACTGGGATACATGCTCGGTGTATATGAAGCCGGTATACCACTCAATGTATATGAGGCTGGGATACACACTCGGTGTATATGAGGCTGGGATACACGTTCAGTGTATATGAAGCTTGGATACACACTTGGTGTATATGAAGCTGGGGTGCACACTCGGTGTATATGAAGCTCGGATATACGATCAGTGTATATGAGGCTGCAATAGACGCGTAGTGTATATGAAGCTGGGATACACACACTGTGTATATGAATCTCGGATGTACGATGTGTATTTGAGGCTGGGATACACACTCAATGTATATGAAGCTCGGATATATGATCGGTGTATATGAGGCTGGGATAGACACATGGTGTATATCAAGCTGGGGTGCACACTCGGTGTATATGAGGCTCGGACATACGATCGCTGTATATGAAGCTGGGATACACACTCAGTGTATATGAGGCTGGGATACACACTCAGTGTATATGAGGCTGGGATACACACTCGGTGTATATGAAGCTGGGATACACACTTGGTGTATATGAGGCTGGGATACACACTCGGTGTATATGAAGCTCGGATATACGATCAGTGTATATGAGGCTGGGATACACACTCGGTGTATATGAGGCTGGGATACACACTCGGTGTATATGAGGTTGGAATAGACACTCAGTGTATATGAGGCTGGGATACACAGTGTATATGAGGCTGGGATACACACTTGGTGTATATGAGGCTGGGATACACACTTGGTGTATATGAGGCTGGGATACACACTCGGTGTATATGAAGCTCGGATATATGATCAGTGTATATGAGGCTGGGATACACACTCGGTGTATATGAGGCTGGGATACACACTCGGTGTATATGAGGTTGGAATAGACACTCAGTGTATATGAGGCTGGGATACACACTCGGTGTATATGAAGCTCGGATATACGATCGATGTATATGAGGCTGGGATACACTCTCAGTGTATATGAGGCTGGGATACACACTCGGTGTATATGAAGCTGGGATAGACACTCAGTGTATATGAAGCTGGGGTACACACTGAATGTATATGAAGCTGGGATTGCAGCTCCTTTTATATGAAGCTGGGATACACACACTGTGTATATGAGGCTGGGATCCACACTCAGTGTATATGAGGCTGGGATACCCACTCAGTGTATATGAAGCTGGGACAGACGCTCAGTGTATATGAGTTTGGGATACTCATTCAGTGCATATGATGCAGCTATACCCGCTCGGTGTATATGAAGCTGGGATACACGCTCAGTGTATATGAAGCTGAGATGCACATTCAATGTATTTGAGGATGGGATACACGCTCAGTGTATATGAGGCAGGGATAGACGCTCGGTGTATATGAGGCTGGGATACACGCTCAGTGTGTATGAAGCTGGGATGCACACTCAGTGTATATGAGACAGGGATACACACTCGGTCTATAGGAAGCTTTTATACACACTCAGTTCAGATACACACTCGGTGTTTCTGAAGCTGGGATACATGCTCGGTCTATATGAGCTGGGATACATGCTCGGTGTACATGAGCTGGGATACACGCTGGGTGTATATGAGGCTGGGATACACACCTGGTGTATCTGAGCTGGGATGCATGATCGGTGTCTATGAAGCTGGGATACATGCTCAGTCTATATGAGCTGGGATGCACGCTCGGTGTATATGAGGCTGGGATACACACTTTGGAGTCCAGTATTGCTATAAACTAATAATATTTATTAGTAACTAGGCAATACAGTAATATAAATGTAAATAAATCAAACAGGTTAGCAATGCTTATATATAAAAGTAAGTGTGGAATATATATGTATGAAAACCAAGCTTCTTTAAGTCTAGGGGTAAAAAGATACAGTCTTACGATGTTGAGTAAAGTTCAGTTCAGTTCAGTTTGTGGTATTTAGTTGACTAGTGATGGAGAGAGAGAGAGTGAGTTGAGTCTTCAGGTGAGCTAATGCCGTCGATCTTCTCGTCGTCCTCCGAAATCCTTTACAAGTCACCGACTGTGACTTTAACCGGGGGACCGGTCTTCTGTAGTGGAGCTATCACCCTGGCGAGGGTGGACACATAGACAACTCCCCACCAGTCAACCCCTTCTCCTCCAACTGGAATAGCAATTTGGATCGATCCTCCTGATCGATCCTCCAAAACCCACTTTCTCTGCGGACACAACAATGCTCATTCAGTGTCTAGATCATGTGTCTGAGGTCTGTATCATCTGACCTCCCATTTATTTCACCAGGCTGAGCATCACCTGTCATTCAAAGAGTCCCTCCTTCCTTTGTCTGTGAAGAAATGCACAAGCAGGCAACAAGTCCTTAAAGGTAACATCAACAACCTGCTGTCGGTCACCATAGCAACTTTCGAGCTGCTCGGTACTGTCTCCAACTCCAAACTCAGTAGAAATCCAAAGTTACTTCCAATGCCTTAAAGTGACAGTCCAACCGTTGCTCTTGGTCTCTCTCTCCTTTCCAAACAAACCATTAATGACGAATGTCTCTCTCTGTCTCTCTTCAAACAGTTAATAGGGGCACTCCTGGATCCCCTCACAAATGCATGCATTAAGAAACGATACAATATTCCTCCGGTGTGATATCACAGAAACACAGGACAGACCAAGACTGACAAACTAACAAAAACCACATAATTATAACATATAGTTACAACAGTGCAACAATACCATAACTTGATGAATAACAGGCCATGGTCACAGTAAAAAAGTTCAAAGTCTCTCGAAAGTCCCACATCTCACACAGACGGGAGAAGGAAGAAAACTCTCCCTGCCATACCCGACCACAGTCCGACTCTGAGTCGTCCAAAAACTTCAAGTCTCCGATCAGCCCTCCAACACTGAGTACCGAGCACCTTCTCTATCCGAACGCTTCGACCTCAGCCTCGGTCGCCAGCAGCAGACAAAGCCGGGGATTTTGGAGCCTTCCCTCCGGAGATTCTCAATCGCGCAGTAGCGGCGGCAGCGAACCAGGCATTTCAGAAATTTCTCCAGATGTTCCTCTGCTTCTCACGTCTGTCTCCATCAAATAAGAATTGTGCACAGCATCCTAATTACAAATACGATATCATTTCACCAGAGAGCTGCGCACAATGTGTCGCGCCACCATCTTCTCCTCCCGCCTTGGATGTATATGAAGCTGGGATACATATTCATGGTATATGAAGCTGGGATACACACTCAGTGTGCATGAAGCTGAGATGCATACTCAGTGTAGATGTAGCTGGGATAGACGCTCGGAATATATGACGGTGGGATACACGCTCAATCTATATGAAGCTGGGAAACACATTCGGTGTATATGAAGATGGAATACATGCCCAGTGTATAAGAGGCTGGGATACACACTCAGTGTATATGAAGCTGAGATATACGCTTGATGTACATGAAGCTGGTAGTCACACTCGGTGTATAGGAATACTATATGCAGCTGTTTACAATATATATTAATGACTTAGATGAGGGAATTAAAAGTAACATTAGCAAATTTGCCGATGCCACAGAGCTGGGTGGCAGTGTGAAATGTGAGGAGGATGTTATGAGAATGCAGGGTGACTTGGACAGGCTGGGTGAGTGGGCAGATGCATGGCAGATGCAGTTTAATGTGGATAAATGTGAGGTTATCCACTTTGGTGGTAAGAACGGGAAGGCAGATTACTATCTGAATGGAGTCGTTAGTGTTACGTACCCCGTAACTGGATTGCCAAGCCAGCAGAAATGGACCACGGGTTGGAGTCTGGTTTAACAGAAACTAATAAAGTTTTATTAAAGAAATAAGTAACACAGTACTCTAATCGTAAGGATATAAATGCAACAGGTTAGCAATGATAAAACACATATATACACAGAACTAGGGTGATAGGAATCAACCAAGCTCTATCGCAGTCTAGGGGTAAAATGATCAGTCTCAAGTGACGTAGAGTTCAGTTCAGCTTAGTACTGTTCGCAGTAATTGCTGTTGTGCCGTTGGAGAGAGAGAGAATGCAAATTTTGATTCAGACAGACCTTTGATGTTCTTTGCAGTTGGCTTTTGGGCAGACCCTTTTTTATGTCTTCTGTGGTCACCGACTGTGACCCTTCCGTTTCGGATATGACCGTTCTTCCGCGGTGAACCCGGCACCCAGGCAAGGGCGGACACACATACCAGGTTCCCACGATCGTACCCTTTTCACCCTATGCGTCTATGGTCAGTTCCTGCGACCAGACCTCCAAACTCCCACCAACTTGTGGGGGCACACTGCTCCTCCAGGGCCTCGTTATCTCGTGATCTCGTTTGTGTGTCGTGCCTTAGTGAACCTGTTCTTTTTATCCCCCTGCTGGGGTATCGCCTGTCCATCAACTTCAAACAGTTCAGGTTCAAAGCAACTGGTCTGTCAATATTCTGAAATGTGTTTCTTTCTCGTTAATCTCTCTCTTCTCTCTTATTAGCATTTTGAATGTTTGTCATTGTCTCACTTATCTCTCTCTCATTAGCATCAATCTTCTGATAACTTGGTTTTTCGTCACATTAGGAAAAGGGGAAGCACAACGAGATCTAGGTGTTCTTGTACATCAGTCACTGAAAGCAAGCATGCAGGCAGTGAAGAAAGTTAATGGCATGCTGGTCTTCATAACAAGGGGAATTGAGTATAGGAGCAAAGAAGTCCTTCTGCAGCTGTACAGGGCCCTTGTGAGACCACATCTGGAGTACTGTGTGCAGTTTTGGTCTCCAAATTTGAAGAAGAACATTCTTGATATTGTGCAGCGTAGGTTCACAAGGTTAATTCCCCGGATGGCGGGACGGTCATATGTCGAAAGATTGGTGCGACTGGGCTTGTATACTCTGGAATTTAGAAGGCTGAGAGGGGATCTTATTGAAACATATAAGATTATTAAGGGATTGAACACGCTGCAGGCAGGAAGCATGTTCCCGCTGATGGGTGAGTCCAGAACCAGAGACCACAGTTTAAGAGTTAGGGGTAGGCCATTTAGAACGGAGTTGAGGAAAAACTTTTTCACCCAGAGAGTGGTGGATATATGGAATGCTCTTCCCCAGAAGGCTGTGGAGGCCAAGTCTCTGCATGCTTTCAAAAAAGAGATGGATAGGGCTCTTAAAGATAGTGGAATCAAAGGTTATGGGGATAAGGCAGGAACTGGATACTGATAGTGGATGATCAGCCATGATCACAGTGAATGGCGGTGCTGGCTCGAAGGGCTGAATGGCCTGCTCCTGCACCTATTGTCTATTGAATCTGGGATACACACTCGGTGCATATGACGCTGGGATAGACGCTCGGTGTATATCAAGATCTGATACACGCTCGGTGTATATGAAACTTGGATACATGCTCAGTGTATATGAGGCTGGGATACACACTCAGTGTATATGAAACTGGGATTGATGCTCGGTGTATATGAGGCTGGAATACACACACTGTGTATATGAAGCTGGTGCACACACTCAGTGTATATGAAGCTAAGAGACACACTCAGTGCATTTGAAGCTGGGATACACACTCGGTGTACATGAGGCTGGGGTACACATTCAGTGTATAAGAGGCAGGGATTGATGCTCATTGTCTATGAAGCAGGGATACACACTCAGTGTATATGAAGCTGGGATAGACGTTCGTTGTATATAAATGTGGGATACACGCTCAAAGTATATGAAGCCAGGATACACACTCGGTGTATATGAAGCTGGAAAACACACTAAGTGTATAGGAAGCAGGTATAGACGCTCGGGGTATATGAATCTAGGATACACATTCCGTTTATATGAGGCTGGAATACACATTCGTTCTATATAAGGCTGGGATAGTCACTCAGTGGATATGAAGCTGGCATACACACTCAGTGAACATGGAGCTGGGATACACGCTCAGCGTATATGAGGCTGGGACACACACTCAGTGTATTTGAGGCTGGTATACATGCTCAGTGTGTATGAAGCTGGGATACACACTCAGTGTAGATGTAGCTGGGATAGACGATCGGTGTACCAGGAGTCCCCCGCTTTACAAAATCTCACTGTGACGAAAGACATACATTAGTTCCTTGTTTTCGTTAACAGAAGGTGTTTTCACTATTACAAAAACAGGCAGCGCGCGGAAAAAGCAGCGCGTGCCCCGAGCAGCCACTCTCCCCAGGAACAGCATTCTCGCCGGCATTGCTTAAACACATGCCTGTGAGCAGCCATTAGCAAGATGAGTTCTAAGGTATCGGAAAAGCCTAAAAGAGCTCGTAAGGGTGTTATGCTTAGCATAAAACTGGACATAATTAAGCGTTTCGCTCGTGGTGAACGAAGCAAGGACAAAGTGAGTTTGGCTTGTGGAAGTTGACGAAGATGATGTTGAAGAGGTTTGGCATCCCATGACCAAGAACTGATAGATGAAGAGCTGATGCAATTGGAAGAGAAAAGGCTAACAATCGAAACTGAATGCAGTAGCGAAAGTGAAGTCGTCCAGGAACTGAACGTGATGCGACTGGGTGAGATTTTCGCTGCAATGATAAAGTACAACTTTAATTTTGAAAGGGTACGTCGGTTTAGGGCATATTTGCAAGATGGTTTGAGTGCTTACAAAGAACTGTATGATAGAAAAATGCGTGAGGCTAGCAGTCAATCAAGGCTTCAGCAGACGACAAACCTCGACCTTCGACATCGAAGCAGGCAGACATAGAAGAAGATGAGCTGCCTGCCTGATGGAAACAGACGACACCCCAGTGTCCCACCACCCCAACCCCCGGGCCACGGACAGATACCAATCCGCGAAGAATGCAGCGGTAGCTGGGACGCACCCCGCACATCTTTAAGAAAAAAGCCAAAATAAACATGCTAATTAATTAGGTGCCGCCCGGCATGTAAATGCCAGCCCAGATCAGAGGCAACGCAATTGGCAATCACCTCTGATCTGGGCCGACATTTACGTGCCAGGCGGCACCTAATTAATTAGCTTCTTCATTTTGGCTTTTTTTCTTAAAGATGTTCTTTGTTTCTTCCCGGCTACCGTTGCATTCTTCACGAATCGGTATCGGTCGGCGGCCTCGAGGGTGGGGGCCACTGCACCACCCCAACCTCTGACGACTCAGCCTAACACACCATCGTCAGTGTGCTCGATGTCTTCCTGATTCCCGTAAGTAATATTACACTGTACATACATTATTTCTACTTTATATAAGCTGTGTATTTTTAGGTGTTATTTGGTATGATTTGGCAGCTTCATAACTTAAAGGTTACTGGAGAGCGCTTGATTGTGGAAAAGTATTTCTACTTTATATAGGCTGTGTATTTATCATATCATTCCTGCTTTTACTATATGTTACTGTTATTTTAGGTTTTATGTGTTATTTGGCATGATTTGGTAGGTTATTTTTGGGGCTGCAAACGCTCACAAAATTTTCCCATATAAATAAATGGTAACTGCTTCTTCGTTTTATGACCTTCCGGCTTAGGAACTGTTTCATAGGAACGCTCTACCTTTGGATGGCGGGGGAAACCTGTATATGAAGATGGAAAACACACTCGATGTATATGAAACTGGGATACATGCTCGGTGTATACGAAGCTGGAAATCACACTCAGTGTATATGAAGCTGGGATACACACTCGGTGTATAGGAAGCTGGGATACACACTCAGTGTATATGAAGCTGGGATACACACTCAGTGTATATGAAGCTGGGATACACGCTCAGTGTATATGAAGCTGGGATACACACTCAGTGTATATGAAGCTGGGATACACACTCGGTGTATAGGAAGCTGGGATACACACTCGGTGTATAGGAAGCTGGGATACATGCTTGGTGTATATGAGGCTGGGATACACACTCGGTGTATATGAAGCTGGGATACACACTCGGTGTATAGGAAGCTGGGATACATGCTTGGTGTATATGAGGCTGGGATACACACTCAGTGTATATGAAGCTGGGATACACACTCAGTGTATATGAGGCTGGGATACACACTCGGTGTATAGGAAGCTGGGATACATGCTTGGTGTATATGAGGCTGGGATACACACTCGGTGCATATGAAGCTGGGATACACACTCGGTGTATAGGAAGCTGGGATACATGCTTGGTGTATATGAGGCTGGGATACACACTCAGTGTATATGAAGCTGGGATACACACTCGGTGTATAGGAAGCTGGGATACATGCTTGGTGTATATGAGGCTGGGATACACACTCGGTATATATGAGGCTGGGATACACACTCGGTGTATATGAAGCTGGGATACACACTCGGTGTATAGGAAGCTGGGATACATGCTTGGTGTATATGAGGCTGGGATACACACTCGGTATATATGAGGCTGGGATACACACTCGGTGTATATGAGGCTGGGATACACACTCGGTGTATAGGAAGCTGGGATACATGCTTGGTGTATATGAGGCTGGGATACACACTCGGTATATATGAGGCTGGGATACACACTCGGTGTATATGAGGCTGGGATACACACTCGGTGTATATGAGGCTGGGATACACACTCGGTGTATAGGAAGCTGGGATACATGCTTGGTGTATAGGAAGCAGGGATTGACACACGGTGTATATGAGGCTGGGATACACACTCAGTGTATATGAAGCTGGGATACACACTCAGTGTATATGAGGCTGGGATACACACTCGGTGTATAGGAAGCTGGGATACATGCTTGGTGTATATGAGGCTGGGATACACACTCGGTGCATATGAAGCTGGGATACACACTCGGTGTATAGGAAGCTGGGATACATGCTTGGTGTATATGAGGCTGGGATACACACTCAGTGTATATGAAGCTGGGATACACACTCGGTGTATAGGAAGCTGGGATACATGCTTGGTGTATATGAGGCTGGGATACACACTCGGTATATATGAGGCTGGGATACACACTCGGTGTATATGAAGCTGGGATACACACTCGGTGTATAGGAAGCTGGGATACATGCTTGGTGTATATGAGGCTGGGATACACACTCGGTATATATGAGGCTGGGATACACACTCGGTGTATATGAGGCTGGGATACACACTCGGTGTATAGGAAGCTGGGATACATGCTTGGTGTATATGAGGCTGGGATACACACTCGGTATATATGAGGCTGGGATACACACTCGGTGTATATGAGGCTGGGATACACACTCGGTGTATATGAGGCTGGGATACACACTCGGTGTATAGGAAGCTGGGATACATGCTTGGTGTATAGGAAGCAGGGATTGACACACGGTGTATATGAGGCTGGGATACACACTCAGTGTATATGAGGCTGGGATACACACTCGGTGTATATGAAGCTGGGATAAATGGTCGTTGTTTATGAAGCTGGGATAAACGCGCGGTGTATATGAGGCTGGGATACACACTCGGTGTATATGAAGCTGGGATACACACTCGGTGTATAGGAAGCTGGGATACATGCTTGGTGTATATGAGGCTGGGATACACACTCGGTATATATGAGGCTGGGATACACACTCGGTGTATATGAGGCTGGGATACACACTCGGTGTATAGGAAGCTGGGATACATGCTTGGTGTATATGAGGCTGGGATACACACTCGGTATATATGAGGCTGGGATACACACTCGGTGTATATGAGGCTGGGATACACACTCGGTGTATATGAGGCTGGGATACACACTCGGTGTATAGGAAGCTGGGATACATGCTTGGTGTATAGGAAGCAGGGATTGACACACGGTGTATATGAGGCTGGGATACACACTCAGTGTATATGAGGCTGGGATACACACTCGGTGTATATGAAGCTGGGATAAATGGTCGTTGTTTATGAAGCTGGGATAAACGCGCGGTGTATATGAGGCTGGGATACACACTCGGTGTATATGAGGCTGGGATACACACTCGGTGTATAGGAAGCTGGGATACATGCTTGGTGTATATGAGGCTGGGATACACACTCGGTGTATATGAAGCTGGGATACACACTCGGTGTATATGAGGCTGGGATACACACTCGGTGTATAGGAAGCTGGGATACATGCTTGGTGTATAGGAAGCAGGGATTGACACATGGTGTATATGAGGCTTGGATACACACTCAGTGTATATGAGGCTGGGATACGCAGTGTATATTAATCTGGGATACACACTCGGTGTATATGAGGCTGGGATACACACTCAGTGTATATTAATCTGGGATACATACTCGGTGTATATGAAGCTGGGATACACACTCAGTGTATATGAAACTGGGATACATACTCGGTGTATATGAAGCTGGGATACACACTCGGTGTATATGAAGCTGGGATAAACGCACGGTGTATATGAAGCTGGGATACACACACAGTGTTAATGAAGCTGAGATACACACTCAGAGTATATGAGGCTGGGATACACACACTGTGTATATGAAGCTGGAAAACACACTCAGTGTAGCTGAAGCTGTGATAGACGCTTAGTGAATATGAAGGTGGGATATACGCTCGATATATATGAAGCTGGGATACACACTTGGTGTGTATGAAGCTGGGATAAACGGTCATTGTATATGAAGCTGGGATAAACGCTTAGTGTGTATGAAGCTGGGAAACACATTCATTGTGTATGTGGCTGGGACACACACTCGGTGTATATGAGGCTAGGATACACGCTCAGTGTATATGAAGCTGGGATGTACACTCGGTGTATATGAGGCTAGGATACACGCTCAGTGTATATGAAGCTGTGACACACATTCAGTGCATATGAAGCTAGAAAACACATTCAATTTTTATGAAGCTGGGATACATGCTTGGTGTATATGAGGCTGCGAAAGCCACTCGGTGTATATTGAGGCTGGGATACACGCTCGGTGTGTATGAAGCTGGGATAAATGGTCGTTGTTTATGAAGCTGGGATAAACGCGCGGTGTATATGAGGCTGGGATACACGGTGTATATGAGGCTGGGATACACACTCGGTGTATATGAGGCTGGGATACACACTCGGTGTATATGAGGCTGGGATAGATGCTTGGTGTATATGAAGCTAGAAAACACATTCAGTATTTATGAAGCTCGGATACACGTGTGGTGTATATGAGGCTGCGATAGCCACCCGGTGTAAATTGAGACTGGAATACACACTCGATGCATATGGGGCTGGAATACACTCTTCGTTTATATGAGGCTCGGATACACACTCAGTGTAGATGAAGATGGGATATACGCTCGGTGTATATGATGCTGGGAAACACCATCGGTGTATATGAGGCTGGGATAAACACTCGTTGTATATTAGATTATGAGGACACGTAGTCCTCTTTTATTGTCATTTAGTAATGCATGCATTAAGAAATGATACAATATTCCTCGGTGTGATATCACAAAAGCACAGGACAGACCAAAACTGAAAAACTAACAAAAAACACATAATTATAACATATAGTTACAACAGTGCAACAATACCATAACTTGATGAAGAATAGGCCATAACACACTAAAAAAGTTCAAAGTCTCTCGAATGTCCCACATCTCACGCAGACAGGAGAATGAAGAAAAACTCTCCCTGCCATGCCCGACCACAGTCCGACTCTGAGTCTTCAGAAAAGTTTGAGCTCCGATCAGCCCTCTGACACTGAGTACCGAGCACCATCTCTATCTGAACGATTCGACCTCAGCCTCGGTCACCAGCAGCAGGCAAAGCCGGGGATTTTGGGGCCTTCCCTCCGGAAGGTTCTCGATCACCCAGTAACAGCGGCAGCAAACTGGCGTTTCAGATGTTTCTCCAGATGTTCCTCTGTGCTTCTCACGTCTGTCTCCAGCAAATCAGAATTGCCCACGGCCCCTATTTAACAGAAACTATATCATTTTCACCAGAGAGCTGCACGCGCATGTCGCCCTGCCATCTTCTTCCCCCACAAGGAGAAGAGGCTGGGATACACGCTCATTGTGTATGAGGCTGGGATACACTCCCAGTGTATATGATGCTGGGACAGACGCTTGGTGTATATGAAGCTGGGACACACACGATGTATATGAGGCTGGGATACACACGGTGTATATGAATCTGGGATACACATACGGTGTATATGATGCTGGGATAGACGCTTGGTGTATATGAAGCTGGAAAACACATTCAGCGTTTATGAAGCTGGGTGTATATGATGCTGGGATACACCACCCATGTATATGAAGCTGGAATACACACTCATTGTATATGAGGCTGGGATACACACTCAGTGTATATGAAGCTGGGATACACGTTTGGTGTATATGAAGCTGGGTTATAAATAGAGGACAAGCTCTCCTCTACAATCACTCTGAGCACCGGTGCCCCACAAGGCTGTGCACTCAGCCCCCGGCTGTACTCACTGTACACCCATGATTGTGTAGCCAAGTTTCCATCAAACTCAATATATAAGTTTGCTGATGACACAACAATTGTAGGCCGTATCTCGGGTAATGATGAGTTTGAGTATAGAGAGGAAATTAAGAACCTGGTGGCATGGTGCGAAGACAATAACCTATCCCTCAATGTCAGCAAGACGAAGGAATTGGTTGTTGACTTCAGAAGGAGTAGCGGACTGCACGACCCAATTTACATCGGTGGTGCACAAGTGGAACAGGTCAAAAGCTTTAAGTTCCTCGGGGTCAATATCACAAATGACCTGACTTGATCCAACCAAACAGAGTTCACTGCCAAGAAGGCCCACCAGCGCCTTTACTTCCTGAGAAAACTAAAGAAATTTGACCTGTTCCCTAAAACCCTCATTAATTTTTATAGATGCACCGTAGAAAGCATTCTTCTAGGGTGCATCACAACCTGGTATGGAAGTTGTCCTGTCCAAGACCGGAAGAAGCTGCAGAAGATCATGAACACAGCCCAGCACATCACACAAACCAATCTTCCGTCCTTGGACTCACCTTACACCACACGCTGTCGGAGCAGTGCTGCCAGGATAATCAAGGACATGACCCATCCAGCCAACACACTTTTCATCCCTCTTCCCTCCGGGAGAAGGCTCAGGAGCTTGAAGACTCGTACAGCCAGATTTGGGAACAGCTTCTTTCCAACTGCGATAAGACTGCTGAACGGATCCTGACCCAGATCTGGGCCATACCCTCCAAATATCTGGACCTGCCTCCCGGTTTTTTGCTCTACCTTACTTTCCATTTTCTATTTTCTATTTATGATTTATAATTTAAATTTTTAATATTTACTATTGATTTGTACTCCAGGGAGCGCGAAGCACAGAATCAAATATCGCTGTGATGACTGTACGCTCTAGTATCAATTGTCTGGCAATAATAAAGTATAAAGTATGAATCTGGGATACACACTCAGTGTATATGAAGCTGGAAAACACACTCAGCGAATATGTAGTTGGATAGACACTCAGTCTATATGAAGCTGGGATACACACTCAGTGTATCTAAAGCTGGGATAGAGGCTCAGTGTATTTGAGGCTGGGATACACACACTGTGTATATGAAGCTGGTCTACACACAGTGTATATGAAGCTGGGATACACACTCAGTGTATATGAAGCTGGGATACATACTCAGTATATTTGAGGCTGGGATACACACTCAGTGTATATGAAGCTGGTCTACACAGTGTATATGAAGCTGGGATACACACTCAGTGTATATGAAGCTGGGATACACACTCAGTGTATATGAAGCTGGTCTACACAGTGTATATGAAGCTGGGATACACACTCAGTGTATATGAAGCTGGGATACACACTCGGTGTATATGAAGCTGGGATACACACTCAGTGTATATGAAGCTGGGATACACACTCAGTGTATATGAAGCTGGTCTACACACTCAGTGTATATGAAGCTGGGATACACACAGTGTATATGAAGCTGGGATACACACTCAGTGTATATGAGGCTGGGATTCACGCATCAGTGGACACTTTATTTGTTCTTCCTGCCCCTAGTAAAGTGGCCACTGAGTGTATGTTCATGGTCTTCTGCTGCTGTAGCCCATCCATTTCAAGGTTCGATGTGTTGTGTGTTCAGAAATGCTCTTCTGCACCCCACTTGTAACACGTGGTTAAATCTGTTACTGTAGACTTCCTGTCAGCTTGAACGAGTCTGGCCATTCTCCTCTGACCCCGCCCATTAACAAAGGGTTTTCACCCACAGAACTGCCACACAATCGAGGATCTTTTGTTTCTCACACCACTCTCTGTAAGCTGTGTGTGTGAAAATCCCAGGAGATGAGAAAACGCTGTGGGAACCGTAGTATGAGTCTCAACGTGGACAAGAAAAGGTAGATGACTGTGTACTTCAGGTCAACCACTCTCCATTGCCGTGGAGAGAGTGAAGGCACAAATCTCCTTTGTGTGCACCAATCTCTCCTGGACCCACAACACCTCCTCACTAGTCAAAAGGCACAGCAGTGTCTACTTTGTCTGAGAAGTTTGAGACATGCAAGACTCCTGGCCCCATTCTAATAATTTTCTACCTTAACACCAGTGAGTGTCCTGTCTGGCTGGGTGTGTGTGTTGCAGGGAAACTGCAAGGTATTGGACTGCAAGACCCTACAGAGACAGTAAACACTGCCAAGAGAATCACTGGGGTCTCCCTCCACCCCAGCACCACCCCCCCCCCAATGTGTGGCATTTACTGGGATCGTTATGCACAAAGGGCCAGAAGCATTGTTGAGGATCCCTACCACCCATCGCACAATCTCTCTGACCCACTACCATCAGGAAGGAGGTACAGGAGCATCAGGACTAGGACTGTCAGACTGGGTAACAGCTCTTTCCTCAGGCTGTGAAGTTAGTGAATACCCTGCCATCACCGAGGGCTCGTTACTAGGACAATGAGTTGTTTACTGTACAGCTGTTTACCTGTGCTGCGCTTTACTACGTTTGCATTGATCTCTATTTTCTTGCCTTATTTATGGTGATATTTTGTTTTATACTTATACTTATACTTTATACTTTATTGTCGCCAAACAATTGGTACTAGAACGTACAATCATCACAGCGATATTTGATTCTGCGCTTCACACTCCCTGGATTACAAATATTAAATATTAAAGATAATAAAAATTAGTAAATATTAAAAATTTTAATTATAAATCATAAATATAAAATAGAAAAATGGAAAGTAAAGTAGTGCAAAAAAAAAACCGAGAGGCAGGTCCGGATATTTGGAGGGTACGGCCCAGATCCGGGTCAGCATCCGTTCAGCAGTCTTACCACAGTTGGAAAGAAGTTGTTCCCAGATCTGGCCGTACGAGTCTTCAAGCTCCTGAGCCTTCACCCCGAGGGAAGAGGGACGGAAAGTGTGTTGGCTGGGTGGGTCGTGTCCTTGATTATCCTGGCAGCACTGCTCCGACAGCGTGCGGTGTAAAGTGAGTCCAAGGACAGAAGATTGGTTTGTGTGATGTGCTGCGCTGTGTTCACGATCTTCTGCAGCTGCTTTCAGTCTTTGACAGGACAACTTCCATACCAGGTTGTGATGCACCCTAGAAGAATGCTTTCTACAGTGCATCTATAAAAATTAGTGAGGGTTTTAGGGGACAGGCCAAATTTCTTTCATTTTCTCAGGAAGTAAAGGCACTGGTGGGCCTTCTTGGCAGTGAACTCTGCTTGGTTGGACCAAGTCAGGTCATTTGTGATATTGACCCCGAGGAACCTAAAGTTTTTGACCTGTTCCACTTGCACACCACCGATGTAAATTGGGTCGTGCGGTCCGCTACTCCTTCTGAAGTCAACAACCAATTCCTTCGTCTTGCTGACGTCGAGGGATAGGTTATTGTCTTTGCACCATACCACCAGGTTCTTAATTTCCTCTCTGTACTCAAACTCACCATTACCCGAGATACGGCCTACAATTGTTGTGTCATCAGCAAACTTATATATTGAGTTTGGTGGAAACTTGGCTACACAGTCATGGGTGTACAGTGAGTACAGCAGGGAGCTGAGTACACAGCCTTGTGGGGCACTGGTGCTCAGAGTGATTGTAGAGGAGAGCTTGTCCCCTATTTTTACAGCCTGGGTCCTGTCTGTGAAGAAGTTGAAGATCCAACTGCAGATCTGAGTCCTAAGGACCAGGTTCCGGAGCTTAGGAATCAGTTTATTTGGAATGATGGTATTAAAGGCAGAGCTGTAGTCAGTGAAAATATATATATTTTGTAGGCGCACTGTGATCTGGAGGAATGTTGTGCCATTTGGTTGTATAAATGTACAATCAGATGACATTAAACTTGAACTTGAAGCTTCTGAGATACTCAAACCACCCCATCTGTCACCAACAATCATTCCACAGTCAAAGTCACTTAGGTCACATTTCTTCCCCGTTCTGACATTTGGTCTGAACAACAACTGAACCTCTTGACCATGTCTACGTGCTCTTATGCATTGACTTGCTGTCACATGATTGGTTGATTAGATACTTGTATTAATGAACAGGTACACAGGTGTACCTCGTAAAGTGGCTACTGAGTATATGTAATCATTAAAGGTGTATCCAGTAGATGCAGCAGATGATGTTGTTCATGCGGTACAGGTTAAATGAGGAGGAGGCTGGAATGAATCTTCTCCTGGAAAACAAAAAGGATCAAATTAATCAAACCATTGAGGGTCTGGGAGTAAAAATAATTCCCACTTTGTAGAATCCAACAATCTTTTATTAAGGAAAATAAAAGTTCTCCAACACAGGAGTTTCTGCTGATGCTGGAAATCCAGAGCAATGCGCACAAAATGTTGGAGGAACTCAGCAGGTCAGGCAACATCTATGGAGAGGAATAAACAGTTAATAATAGAAGTTCTTGTATTAATTTAGGTAATCACATCTTTAAACAGGACACAGAAGTGTGAATCATATTTAAAGAAGATAGGTTTAAAGATCGGAGGCAGATACTCAGCACGAGTGCTGTAATGAGTGGATTTGAATTCCGAGGTTAAGTTGCCTCAATGTTACCCTTGTTGATTCTATAGAGATCAGTGGGCACTTTGTGTACATCAATGGTTTGCAAAAGCAAATAGAGGAGGGAGTTTCAAATTGGTTTTTAGTTCCCCCTATACTGAGATACTGTGAAAAGCTTGTCTTGCACACTGTTCATACAGATCGAATCACTTCGCGGCACATCGAAGTAGAAGACCCAGAACCCCCAGTGACCCCAGGTTGCATCACTGATGGTGTGTCCCAGTGCATGCCCAGTTCGTTAAACCAAGCGGTGTCGGACCACCATGATGAAAGGCATGGGCCAGATTAAAGTGGCTCCGCCACACTACCCTATCTGCCATAGCCCCACATACCTCACCTCACTAAACTCCCCAACCTTATCTCTCCCAGCCCCACGTATACATCCACCAGCCCTACCCCCAAACCTAATCCCAAGGTCCAAAGGGAAACCACCCCCAACAACCCGAGGCACACCCCAGTTAACCCTGGCCACACCCCCACAAACCAGCAGCCACTACACCACCCTACAGGCCGGAGCCCCATATACCTCACCACACTAAACTCCCCAACCTTATCTCTCCCAGCCCCACATATACGTCTACTAGCCCTAACCTCAAACTTAATCCTAAAGCCCGAGGCATCACACTCCCCGCCACTAACCCGAGGTGCAGCCCAAGTAAACCTCAGCCTGATCAAAATGGCAGGGTTGCCTGACACTGAATCTCGAGTGACAAGAAGCACAAGAGGGATGATTCAGTACCCAGGACATCTTCAAAGAGTGGTGTCTCAGAAAGTCAGCGTCCATTATTAAGGACCTCCAGCACCCAGGGTATGCCCTTTTCTCACTGTTACCATCAGGTAGGAGGTAGAGTAGCCTGAAGGCTCACACTCAGCAATTCAGGAACAGCTTCTTCCCCTCTGCCATCTGATTCCTAAATGGACATTGAACCCTTGGACACTACCTCACTTTTAAGAAAATATATAGTATTTCTGATTTTTGCATATTTTTAATCTATTCAATATACATATACTATATAAATATACTGAATAAGATTTGTTTATTTATTTAGCATTATCATTAATTTTTCTCTCTGCTGGATTACGTACTGCATTGAACTGCTGCTGCTAAGTTGGCAAATTTCAGTCACATGCCGGTGGTAATGAACCTGATTCTGACAAGGTAAAATGGGGTGGCCTTTGAGCACAGCAGTTGGTGCAGCGCTGTACACCAACTGGGTTCAATTCCCACTGCTGCCTTGTATGTGTTCCCTGTGACCACGTGGGTTTCCTGCCACAGTCCAAGGATGTATGGGCTAGGGTTAGTAAGCACAGGGGGCATGGCGACACTTGTGGGCCGCTCCCGTTACATTCTCAGACTGTATTGGCCATTGAGGTAAATGACACATTTCACTGGATGCTTAAATATACATAGGAGAAATAAAAATAACAATCTTTAAAAATAACAATGCAGAATAAAGTGTAACAGCTACAGAGAAAGTGCAATGCAGGTAGACAATAAGGTGCGACATAGCACCAAGCTAGATAGTGAGGTCAAGTGTGCGGCTTTCATACTAGGAACAATTTACCAATCTTTTAACAACAGGGTAGAAACTGTCTTTGGTACATACCTTCACACTTTTGAATCTTTGGCCTGATAGAAGATGAGAGAAGACAGGTTATGTTCATGTGGCTCAACACAAGTTCTTTCCTTTGCAGATGCGCAGCCTACAGCCCCCTCAAACAGGTGTGCCAACAGCGGGCTCCTGGTTTCCCCCACCAGGCCTTGCCTATCACACACTCCTTCCCCTCCCCTCACCTTTGAATCTGGCTGCTGCCCCGTTTCTGGCTGGTCCTGATGAAGGGTCTCAGCTTGAAACGTCGATGGCTCTCTGCAGATGCTGTCTGACCGGATGAGCTCCTCTGCGTTCTGCGTGTCTTGTTCTGGATTCCCAGCACCTGCAGATTCCCTTGTGTTTTGGATTTTATGCAGTTATTCAGCACCTTGGCTGGAATTTTTCAAATGCACTTCCCTGCCCTAGCCTCACATTTTCCTACTGTGCAACACCCACTAGCCTCACCCTACAACGTACGGGTCCACCCCAGGTTACCTGACATACGTGAGGGGCGGATTATCCAGCCACTGCAGGCACCTCCTGTCGGGTAGAAACATGGTCCACGGCTGCCTTTCCGGACAGGTCACTGCAACAGAGCCCTGTTGTAGTCCGATGAAGACTATTGAGCTCCTCTATATTCCACATTTCATCTCTAAACAATCAGCTCCACATCTTCACGTCAGATAGACTCTCCAGACAGAAATTGCCTCTTAGGGATGGCTCGGTAGAGAAGCGTTTACTGCATCATTTTACAGCGCCGGTGATCACTGATTGGGGTTCAATTCCTGCCTCTGCCTGTAGGGATTTGGTACGTTTGCCCTGTGACCGATGGGTTTCTTCCAAAGACATATAGTAAGGGTAGGTGAGTTGTGGGCAAGCTATGTTGGCACTGGAAGCACAATCCTCACTGACTTGATTTGACGCAAACGACACATTTCACTGTATATTTCGATGTACATGCGTCAAATAAAGCTAATCTTTATCTCCCAGCTTATCATGTCACACTTTATTAGGGTTCTGTAAATGTAGGTTAGATCACCTCTGTCAAGTGACAGATAACAAGCACGGTCGACTCGATCTCTCCTCATAGGACACCTCTAGTACCACAGGAATAAATGTATCAGAACTGGTTTATATCGGTAGTACTTGAATATGCTTTGCCTGATAAAGCCATCAAGGCTCAACATGGCTCTTCATAGAGACAGATGTTTACAGTTTAAAGGCCGAGTTCACAGGCTTGAGCATATAATTAAAACTGATACTACATGACGTTACTACGAGAAAGCCACACTGTTATCATTACTGGGATATTAAACTGATTCCTGATGTCAGTAGATTGTGCTGTACAAAAGATCCCACAGTACTGTTGAAAGAGCAGGAATAAACTTCTCCTGCTGATGTCTTAACCAGTGTCAACAAGAAAAACCACCTTGATTACTGACAGGAAAATTAATCTGTCCATGGTTAAACACTAATGACAGCATCTAATGAAAAGAGAGTCATACTGCTGCCAGGAGTCGAGTGGAGAGTCAGACACCTCTTCCCAGGACAGAAATCGCTAATATGAGGGGCATAATTTCAAGGTGAATGGAGGAAAGTATAGGGCAGATGTCAGAGGTAGTGGTTGGTGTGTGAAATGTCTTGTCATGGGCATTTAAGAGAGTCTTACACAGGCACATGGATTATAGAAAATGGAGGGCCAGGTAGGAGGGAAGGGTCAGTCTGATCTTAGAGTAGGAAAATGTGGGCTGAAGGGCCTGTACTGTGCTGTTCTATAAATGGCACGTCTGAGAATCAGGACGCCAGCAAGGGATGATCAAAAAATGCTGACAAGGAGAAAAGAGATCAAGAATAAATTGGCAATTACAGAGCTCTTTTAACCCGTTTCCACAAATCTGCAAATAGGACTTGGCAAAAGTAAGTGTGGCACTGAAAGAGGCAGGACAAGGAGATGCTGTAACGGGAGACATTAGAGCTTCAGAGAAGGAGTAAAGCCCATAAAATGCGGATAGAAGAGAGTTCAGGCGCCAGAATCCGGAGCAGCAGACTGCATGCGGGGGGAGCTCAGCAGCATCGACAGACAGTTGACCTTTTGGATGGAGACCCTTTTCTGTACCGGAAATCTCACAAAACAGTGGGATTTTATTAATAATACAAGATTCAAGGTTCATGTTTATTCGTCGTGCTCGCATCAAAACATACAGTGAAATGTCTTGTTTCTGTTAACAACAACACAAGCTAAGGACGTATCGCGGAAGCCCTCAAGTGCTGCTGCGTAGTCCGGCACCAACATAGCGTGCCCACCTTGCTTGGCAGAACAACACAGGACACAACAACAGCAAAACAAGCCCCATTCCTCCCACACCACCCTCCAAACGCACGATAGACTGTCTTCCATTCCAGAAGGGTTTGAAATTAAAAGCGACCTCCTTTTAACAGCACAAAAAATGTTGGAGAAAGTGTTAATGCTTATATGTGTCAGTAAATCCACCAGACCTGACAGTCTAGAAATTCTGTGTACCCTAATTCAATTACCTGACAGGTGACCTAGATTTGGTTAATGGAACTTGGCCACAGGCTTTATTTGTGCTTAAAGCTTAGAGTGAACCCTCATGATGGGAACAGATCTCGTCCAACTGGTTTGGAAGAGCTGGAAGCCAAGAACTTCAGCCTTTGCTTTCACAGTGTTCTGGCCCACGCCGCAGGTACAAGCACATAACAAATGCTCCACACTGCCACACAAGTACCCAGGGGTCAAACGTGCACATTTCATCACACCCTCCAGGTGTCTGGATCAGAGCACCGAGCAAGTAGGGCAGGGGTGTGGGGGAACAACCATTACGTGGGGCAAAATTAGAATCAGAATTATTACCACTAACATAAGTTGTGAAGTTTGTTGTTGTGTGGCTGCAGAACAGAGCAGCACATTAAAAATCACTACAAGTTACAATGAAAAGTAAAATAAACAGCAAAAGAGGAATTGTGAGGTAGTGTTTGTGGACTGTCCAGAAATCTGGTGGCTGCAGGAAAGAAGCTGATCCTGAATGAATGAGTGTGGGTCTTCAGGCTTTGGTACCTTCTCCCTGACAGTAGTAATGAGAACAGGGCACGTGGTGAGGGGCTTTGATGATGGATGCTACCCTCTTGAGGTATCACCTTTTGAAGATGACCTTGATGATGGTGAGCCTTGTGCCGTGATGGTCTGTCCGTGCCTACAACCCTCTGCAGCCTCTTTTGATCCTGTGCACTGGAGCCTCCATATGAGCTGGTGATAAAACCCAGTCAGAATGATCTCCACGGTAAATCTGTAGAAATTTGCCTTTGTGTCTTTGGGGGCATACCAAATCTCCTCAAGCTTCTAATGGAGTGTAGCTGCTGGAGTGCCTCCTCCGTGATTGCATCTATATGTTGGGCCTATGACAGATCCTCTGAGATGTTGGCATGCAGCAGAAGTAACACTAGGGACAACCTTTGCAGCTGGGGGAGGGAACCGGGAGTGGATTAGGCTGCCATTGTCCGTGGGAATGGGGAGGGTCAGCAGGTCAGAAATAGGCTGAAAGTTGGAGGTGATTGTTGGAAGTGGTTGGGTCTGGCGTGCACCAAGGGCAAAGGTACTTAATGTGCCAACTTGTGTGGCGACCCAGTCAGGCACTGCGGAGGCTGCATTATCCCAAGTGCGCCCAGTCGTGTTTACTCCTCACTGGGACAACTTGGTTTAAGATCTGCATCCCACGCCCAAATGAGACTCCTGGTGGGAAGTACCCTGCTGAGTTTCCAGACAGGTGTGAAACAAGCACAATTCACTCCAGAGTAAGTCCAGGTCCGCCTTAGCTGAATGATAGTTCACAGTATTATGAGAAGTTTTATCAGAAGGCAGGGTGTTTACAGAAACACCAACTGCATGAGCTATATTTTCTAGAATTGCTTAAATTAAGAACATAGAACAGCACAACACAGCACAGGCCCTTCAGCCCACAAGGTTGTGCTGATCTTTCAACCTACTTCAAGATCTATCTAACTCTTCCCTTTCACAAAACCCATAACCTTCCATTTCTCTGTCATCCATGTGCCTATCTAAGAGTCTCTTAAATGTCCCTACTGTATCTATCACTATCACCACCCCTGGCAGTGCGGTCTACAACTCCCTGTGTAAATATTTACCTCCGATGTCTGCCCTAAACTTTCCTCCACTCACCTTAAAAGGATGTCCTCTGGTTTTAGCCTTTGTTGCCTTGGGAAAAAGGCTCTGTCTGTGGTCTTCATAATCTTACACACCCCTGTCAAGTTGCCTCTCATCCTCCTTTGCTCCAAAGGGAAAAGCCCTCGCTCACTCAACCTTTCATTGAAGAGGGAAAGAAATCTGGGAACTTCGAGCTAGTTAATCGATATCAGCAACTAGGAAGATTCGAAAACTCATCACTAAGGATTTGTCAACTAGCTGCCTAGGATTCACGATGACTGGGTCAAACTGGGTGTGGTCCATTGCTTAGTCTTGCCACTCAAGGCTGATCAAGCCCTCTGTTCTGAAACTGAATGTGTCCAGCAAAGCGCCAGTGACATTCAGTTGAAGCTCTATCTTCGGAAGATCCCGACAGATTTCAAAAGGAAATAATGTTGGCGACAAAGCATTGCCCCATCAAAGCTGGGAGCCACCACTGGTTTCCAAATGGCTCAGATATTCAAACATTGAATCATTATCACAATCACCTTGATTCAAAATAATAAAAGCTATAAATATTTTCAAACATATTAGAATGCTTGGCAAAGTTATTCAAAACATTGAAACTAAACACAAAAAAAATACACGAGGAAATCTGCAGTTTATGGAATTTCAAGCAACACACATCAAAGTTGCTGGTGAACGCAGCAGGCCAGGCAGCATCTCTAGGAAGAGGTACTGACGAAGGGTCTCGGCCTGAAACCATCATAAGGGGATGGCTGGGAATGGACCCAAGTGCAAGACACAGACACTGAAGGACTAGGGACAGGACTAGGATACAGGGTGAGGGCAAGGACATGGACACAAAAATCAGAAACCTGGAACAGGACTGGACAAGGGAGCTAGGAGCCCAGGCTTGGACTCTGACCCAGAGACTTGACAAGGACCCAGAACCTGGGTCTTTCCTCTCGCTCGGACTCCAGAACTAAACAAGGACATGACTTGGCTGGCAGGCAGGACGAGGCTGGAGTCTTCAGACTTGAGGTGAGGCTGGAGACCAGAGACCTGAGGCGAGGCTGGAGACCAGAGACCTGAGGCGAGGCTGGAGACCAGAGACCTGAGGTGAGGCTTGAGACCAGAGACCTGAGGCGAGGCTGGAGACCAGAGACCTGAGGCGAGGCTGGAGACCAGAGACCTGAGGCGAGGCTGGAGACCAGAGACCTGAGGCGAGGCTTGAGACCAGAGACCTGAGGCGAGGCTGGAGACCAGAGACCTGAGGCGAGGCTGGAGACCAGAGACTTGAGGCGAGGCTGGAGACCAGAGACCTGAGGCGAGGCTTGAGACCAGAGACTTGAGGTGAGGCTTGAGACCAGAGACCTGAGGCGAGGCTTGAGACCAGAGACTTGAGATGAGGCTGGAGACCAGAGACTTGAGGTGAGGCTTGAGACCAGAGACTTGAGGCTTGGGGTCTTGAAGCTTGGCTTGGGGCGAGGCTTGGCTAGAGACTTGAGGCGAGGCTTGGCTAGAGGTTTGGGGGCTTGAAGCTCCTCCTAGGCAGGACACGGTACTCCTGGGAAGGGCGCGGTACTCCACCCAATGGAGACAAGGGACGGGAAGGGACAGGACCCACCGCAGGGTAACAGCAAGATGGCCTGGCTTACCCAACGGAGGCAAGGGACAGGAAGGGAGCTAGGTACAGGGTGACTCCAAGACAAGACTTCAGGCGAGACGAGGTGAGAGTTACCGGCAAGACAAGCAAGGCTTCAGGTAATGCAAGGCGAGGCAAGAACTCCATGGCGAGGCGAGAGATACCGGCAAGACAAGACAAGGCTTCAGGCAAGGAAACAGAAGGCAGGGGAAGGGATATAAGGAGTAAGGACAAGAACAATCCAGCAGCCACACCCTGATCTCTGGAGGTGTTTATGCAGCCAACCCCAACGAGCATCAGCTGCCTCAATTAGTGCTTAACAAGAACAGAAACAGGGTAGACAGGAAAACCTGGAGCAAGGGTCGATGGACCGGATCGTGAATCAGAATGCAGACTTCATGGACCGGACCATGACAGAAACGTCAACTGTACCTCTTCCTAGAGATGCTGCCTGGCCTGCTGCGTTCACCAGCGACTTTTATGTATGTTGCAAAAAAAACCTTGATTATTTCCCTCCGAGCGTCAAGTCAGGAATCCTTATTTAGCTGAATGGGGATTTTTATCGTGCCCGAGGCCTAACTCAATGATAGGGAACCCCAGCATATTCGAGTTCTGTCAGCACCTCCCAGGCCTAAAACACATCAGCATAAACCAGGACTTACTTTATACGGGAGCAGTTGAATCTCTCTACACCTGTACAATTTACAGTCAGGGAGAACTACACTGCATTCAGCCAGATTATAGCCATCCATACATACTGATCCAAACCTCTCTCAGATGCTGCTATTGAATCTGCATCCACCACTTCCGCTGGCAGCTCGTTCCCCACTTGCACCATCCTGCGAATGAAGTTCCCCTTATAGACCACCTTTCACTCTAAAGTTAGACCTCCAGTTCTAGTCTCACCCAAGCTCAGGGAAGAAAGCCTGAATGTATTAAATCTATCTATTCCCCCCCCCCCCATGATTTTGATTACCTCTATAACAACATCTTAGTAAATGTTGCCCTAACGAATACAGTTTTAAGAAAAGGAAGTAACACACACCAAATACAAGAGCTCTTGAACTGGTAGAGGAATAAAGAGGGGTTGAGCAGTACTGTCTACCTGGATCACAAGAAGAATAGTTGAATGAGATGAGAACAAGAGCTTATAGGTTGAAGATGAAAGGTGAAATATTTAAGGGGAAATTCTTCATTCAGAGGGTGGTTAGAGTGTCCAACGAACTGCTAGCAAGTTTGATTTCAAACTTTAAGAGAAATTTAGGTAAGTATGTGAATGGAAGGGGTATGAGGACTATGGTCCGGGTGTGAGTTGATGGGACCAGGGAGAGGTTTGGATAGGTATGTGGATGGGAGGATATGGAGAACTATGGTCCGGGTGTGGGTCGATGGGACCAGGGAGAGGTTTGGATAGGTACGTGGATGGGAGGGATATGCAGGGTTACGGTCTGGGTGTGGGTCAATGAGTCCAGGGAGAGGTTTGGATAGGTACGTGGATGGGAGGGTATGGAGGACTATGGTCCGGGTGTGGGTCGATGGGACCAGGGAGAGGTTTGGATAGGTACGTGGATGGGAGGGGTATGGAGGACTATGGTCCGGATGTGGGTTGATGGGACCAGGGACAGGTTTGGATAGGTATGTGGATGGGAGGATATGGAGAACTATGGTCCGGGTGTGGGTCGATGGGACCAGGGAGAGGTTTGGATAGGTACGTGGATGGGAGGGGTATGAGGACTATGGTCCGGGTGTGGGTTGATGGGACCAGGGAGAGGTTTGGATAGGTATGTGGATGGGAGGATATGGAGAACTATGGTCCGGGTGTGGGTCGATGGGACCAGGGAGAGGTTTGGATAGGTATGTGGATGGGAGGGATACGCAGGGTTACGGTCTGGGTGTGGGTCAATGAGTCCAGGGAGAGGTTTGGATAGGTATGTGGATGGGAGGATATGGAGAACTATGGTCCGGGTGTGGGTCGATGGGACCAGGGAGAGGTTTGGATAGGTATGTGGATGGGAGGGATATGCAGGGTTACGGTCTGGGTGTGGGTCAATGAGTCCAGGGAGAGGTTTGGATAGGTACGTGGATGGGAGGGTATGGAGGACTATGGTCCGGGTGTGGGTCGATGGGACCAGGGAGAGGTTTGGATAGGTACGTGGATGGGAGGGATATGCAGGGTTACGGTCTGGGTGTGGGTCAATGAGTCCAGGGAGAGGTTTGGATAGGTACGTGGATGGGAGGGTATGGAGGACTATGGTCCGGGTGTGGGTCGATGGGACCAGGGAGAGGTTTGGATAGGTACGTGGATGGGAGGGGTATGGAGGACTATGGTCCGGATGTGGGTTGATGGGACCAGGGACAGGTTTGGATAGGTATGTGGATGGGAGGATATGGAGAACTATGGTCCGGGTGTGGGTCGATGGGACCAGGGAGAGGTTTGGATAGGTACGTGGATGGGAGGGATATGCAGGGTTACGGTCTGGGTGTGGGTCAATGAGTCCAGGGAGAGGTTTGGATAGGTACGTGGATGGGAGGGTATGGAGGACTATGGTCCGGGTGTGGGTCGATGGGACCAGGGAGAGGTTTGGATAGGTACGTGGATGGGAGGGTATGGAGGACTACGGTCCAGGCACGGATGATGGGACTAAGCACAATAATAGTTCAGCAAGGACTAGACGGGCCAAGGGGCCTGTTTCTGTGCTGTAGTGCTTCATGTCTCAATCACTCTAAATGAGGGGTCCCACAAGAGGGTGTTTATACAGACAGAGACTGCGGATGCTGGAATCTGGAGCAATGCACAACCTGCTGGGGGAGAATTCAGCAGGTCAAGCAGCATCTGTCTGGGTGGGAGGGGTAGACAAATTGTGCCATTTCGGGTTGAAACCCTGCATCAGGATTGAGAGAGGTGAGGGAGATGGCAGTATAAAGGAGTAGTAAGAGTTTATGGTCTGGGTTAATTGGTGGAGCGAAGGAAGAGGGGTGCAATGTATTAGTCTGGATGCAGTGCAAGTTGAAGGATACAAAACAGCAGGGATTAATACGCAAGAGACACAGGTAAGTGAGGCAGATGGAGTACAATGAGAGAAGTAGTGTATAGATTTGGCATGTCACCTTAACGGTTGACACGTGTTGTGTTGGTGTGTGGCCAAGTGGTTAAGGCGTTCGTCTAGTGATCTGAAGGTCGCTAGTTCGAGCCTTGGCTGAGGCAGCGTGTTGTGTCCTTGAGCAAGGCACTTAACCACACATTGCTCTGCGATGACACCGGTGCCAAGCTGTATGGGTCCTAATGCCCTTCCCTTGGGCAACATCGGTGGCATGGAGAGACTTGTAGCATGGGCAACTGCCAGTCTTCCATACAACCTTGCCCAGGCCTGCGCCCTGGAAACCTTCCATGGTCTCACGAGACTAACAGATACCTATAATAAACGGTTGACAAATTTCTATAGATGTACAGTGGAGAGTATCCTAACTGATGGCATCAGGGCCTGATATGGAAACACCACTCTCCAGAAAATGGTGGATACAGCCCAGTCCATCACAGGCAAAGTCCTCCCCACCACTGAACACAGCTACAAGGAGCGCTGCCAGAACAAAGCAGCAACCATTATCGAGGACACCTACCACCGGCCAGGAAACACAGGCGTCTTAGGTGTCAGACTATCAGGTTCAGGAACAGTTATTAACCTACAACCAGCCAGCATGGATAACTTCACTCACCACAACTCTGAACTAATTCCACAACCTACAGACTCACTTTCAAATACACCACAACTCCTGTTCCTAGTGTTACTTATTCATTTATTTTTAATCTGTATTATTGGTCTTCTTTTGAACAGTTGCTTGTCAGTCTTTCATGCATAGTTTTTCATACATTTTATAGTTTTTATTTTCCTGTAAATACCTGCAAGAAAGTGAATCTCAGGGTGACATATACAGTACATATTCAAATAATAAATTTACTTTGACAAATCCATCTGGTAAAAAGAACATTTTTTTGATTGTATAAAACTATGAAGTGCCCTTGTGTTGTTTAAACTTTTGTTTGCAAAGAAGTTTGTGCAGAGGAACACTTTGCATCTGGTGATCGCAATGCCATTAGTCTCAAAGTAAATGTTCAAGAGGGTATGTCTGGTCCACAGGTTGAGATTCTAAATTGGAAAACATTATAAGATACTTCAGGACCCCATATCAGGAAAAATATAAAGATACAAACGTGACGTGTTGGAGAAGGTGCAGCTCCAAGGAGGCAAATCATTTTCATATTTTCTGGGATTGCCCTAAATTAAGTCTATATTGGGAAGGTATTCATAGAACATTAGTTAAGGTACTTAGGTCCCAGATACCTCTGAACTTTGAGACGCTCTATTTGGGGCATGTATTGTTTCTTGAACAGAAGGAAGATATAAAGTTGCTGCAGGCCCTCTTAGCGGCAAGTAAGAAATCAATCACTAGAAAGTGGCTAAATCCAATACCACCTACATTAGAAGATTGGCACGAAATTATCTTGGAAATATTTAAAATGGAAAAGTTGACTTACTCCCTGAGAATTCAAAAAGAAAAATTTGATCAAATCTGGAATAAATGGATTGAATATATAACCCCAATGCAAGCAGACTTTAGATGACTCTCCTAATGATTTATACTGCTCTTCTCATCAACACAGTAATATTGCTAACGTAAGCACCCCTAGTCTAAATGTCCTTTTTTTTGTTTTCTTTTGGAAAATAGAGAATTAACACAAGTAAAGGGAAAGATTTGGGAAAGGGATAAAAAATGGAAAAATTAAGTAAATAAGTACATAGGGATTGGATAATTATGTCTGCGGGCAGGAGCAAGCATGAACAAATTAGGATATAAACACCTACAATGGTTGTTACATAGACTTACATACAACATTTTGGACCAGTGGAAATGGTCCAGGAGAGTTATATGGAAACTATTATTACTATTTTTCTTAACAACTAATACCATTACTTAGCCTAATAGATTAGAATTACCACAGTACGTAATTATCTATTTAAGTGTCTAATTTCCTTTTATATCATCTCAATGTGTACTTAAGAATGTATAAATAATTATAGTTTTGTACATATAAAAAAATGGAAAAGGTTATATGTGTGAAAAAAGTACGTGATATTTGTGAATTCCTTATCCAAATAAAAATAAAATTTAAAAGAAAAGAAATAAAAAAAAAGAGATTCTAAATTGGAGAAAGGCCAATTAGATGGCATCTGCAAGGATCTGGTAGGTGTGGATTGGGATAGGCTGCTTTCTGGCAGGGTTGTACTCAACGATTCAGGAAGAGCTTCTTCCCCTCTGCCAGCTGATTCCTAAATGGACATTGAACCCTTGGATACTACCTCACTTTTTAAATATATAGATTCCTGTTTTTTGTACAATTTTTAATTGATTTAGTTGTTTATTTATTATTAGTATTATTTTATTCTGTTTTCTTTTCTTCTATATTATGTATTGCATTGTACTGCTATTGAAAAGTTAACAAATTTCACGTCACATGCCGGTGATAATAAACCTGATTTTGAATTCTGAATTCTGAACTTGGTAAGTGGGAGGACTTCAAAAGTGAAATTTTGAGTGTATAATGCTTGTATGAGCCCGTCAGAATAAAAGGTAAAGATAACAAGCGTAGGGAACCTTGGTTTGCAAAAGATATTGAGGCCTTGGTTAAGAAAAAAGGGAGGTGCGTAGCAGGTATAGGCTAGTAGGCACAAATGACATGTTTATGGGATATAAGAAATGCAGAGAACTCTTAAGAAGTAAATCAGGACGGCTAAAAGAAGGCGTGAGGGTGCCCTAGCAGATGAGGTGAAGGAGGATCCTAAGGGATGCTACAGAAAGATTACGAACAAGAGGGTTTCAAGGGATAAAATTGGTCCTCTGGAATAGGGGATGCCAACCCGTCGATCGCGATCGACCGGTCGATCTTTGAGACTTTCCCAGTAGATCCCGAAGAAAAATCAAAAATAAATACACAAATACTGTTGTAATGTGAGCATTATAAAAGTAAGTGATACTAATTAGGATAATGGTAATATAGCAATATTTTCGCTAAAAAGCTGTTTGTAAAGAGAGATTGTTTCCGGGTTGCGGGGGTTTAGTTCTGTTCTTTCTGCCCAGTGCGCATGTGTGTAGTTCCGCCGCCATGCACCGCGTTTTCACCGTAGCCTGTGCTGCATCAAAGTGACCAATCAGATTAGATAAGAGTACAGACGGTCGCAAACATCAATATACGGCAGTGTCCCCAAACTCCGGGCCGTGAAGAACGCAGTGGTGCAGCGGTAGTCGGGATGCACACAGCACATCTTTAAGAAAAAAAGCCGAAATAAACAAGCTAATTAATTAGGTGCTGCCTGGCACATAAATGTCTGCCCAGATCAGAGGCGACGCAATCGGCAATCGCTCGTGATATCCTGATAGCATAGCGGAGGCTCCTCAAAAGAAGGCGAAAACATACAAATTCCATCCAGAATGGGAAGAGGAATTTCTATTTACCTTGGTGAAAGACAAGTGTGTATGTATATTGTGCCACCAAACACAAGCACTAACTAAAAGAGGGAATCTGGAGCGGCACCGCAACACCAACCACCAGGAATTTAAAGACACCTACCCCCCAAAGAGTGCAATTCGTGCCTGGAAAGTTGAGCTGAAATCGGGGTTGAAGGCCCAGCAATCGTTTTCCACAAAACATGCTGCTCAAAATAAGTCTGCTATTGAAGCTTCATTTCGTGTAAGTCACCTTTTGGCTAAACACAAGAAGCCTTTTACAGATGGTGATTTATTCAAGGAAGCAATGGTCATTACCGCAGAGACTGTTTTTAATGACTTTAAAGACAAAAACGACGTCACAACCACAATACATAATGTACCGCTTGGCCCTGCAACAGTGACAAGGAGGGGAGAGTCACTGTCAGAGGATGTGAATATTTTTCACTACAGTTCGATAAATCCCTGGATGTAATGCAAACAGCTCAGCTTGTTGTATTTGTCAGAATGGCTTTCCAGGATTTTACAACAAAGGAGGACTTCCTCACTCTTTTGCAATTAAAGGAAAGAACGAGAGGTGAGGATATTGTGACGAGAATACACATAAATTAAAATGTTTGCTGGCCTGGGCTAGCATCAGTGGCATCAGCAGTTGGTCTGCCACCTGTCCTCAGGGGAGGGAGAGATAAGGAACACAATGAAGCAGCATATAGAGATGTTAATGAAGGAGCCATCAGTCTGGGTATTGTCAAGATCGGCTCCCCCTTTGAACCCTGAACTGTTTGAAGTGATGGACAGGCGATACCCCAGCAGGGGGATAAAAAGGGACAGGTTCGCTAAGGCAGGACACACACGACACCCGAGGTAACGAGACCCTGGAAGCGGTGCGCCTCTCACAAGTCGGTGGGAAGCTCTTGGACGGCTGATCGCGGGATCAGCCATAGACGCACAGGGTGGAAAGGTACGATCAGCGGGAACCTGGTGTGTGTCCGCCCTCGCTTGGGTGCCGGGTTCGCTGCAGAGGATCGACCGCATCTGGAGGAGGGGACACAGTCGGTGACCTCAGGTGACATCACCAAGGACCTGCCCGAAAGCTGCTTGTGAGCAATATCGCAGGTCTGTGTGTGGAAGCCGTTTTGAATGATCATTCGTTCTTGTTCGCTCTCCTTTCCCCCACATTATCCATCGCCATGGCAACGATTACTGCGAACTGAACTAAATTGAACTGAACTTTGTGTGTCACTTTGAAACTGGTCATTTATCCCTAGACAACGATAGAGCCTGATTGATCCTGTTATCTTAATTCTGTGCACATGTGTGTTTATCATTGCTGAACTGTTGCATTTATTATCCTTTCGATTACTGTGTTGCTTGTTTCTTTAATAAAACTTTCTTAGTTCTAGTAATCCAGACTCCAACTGAGTGATCCATTTCTGCTGGTTTGGCAACCCAGTTACGGGGTACGTAACAATATTTACAATGAGTTTAAAAAATATGTTCGTGAAAATGACATCCCCATTCATGAACTGGTGGCAATTACTACCGATGGGGCCGAGCATTTTCACAGATGAAAATTATTAAATCTAAGTACAGGAGCTGACTTACTGACAGACACGTCACTAGTGTTGCCAACTTTCTCACTCCCAAATAACGGACAAAGGTAGCAGTCAAATCCCGGGACATCTGTGTTTACCCCAAGAAAGACTACAATGACCATGAAGTCTTGCGCGGGCACCTCTGTGCGCATGCGCATACGGGCCAATTTCCTTTCTTTACCCCACGTCGGTTTTGGCTTCATTTTCATTATTTATACTTTATATAGGCTGTGTATTTATCATATCATTCCTGCTTTTAATATATATTAGTGTTATTTTAGGTTTTATGTTTTATTTGGTATGATCAAAATTTTTTTCCAATATAAATTAATGGTAATTGCTTCTTCGGCGTAAAGCATTTCGGCATGAAAGGTTTTATAGGAACGCTCTACCCTAGCGGGGGAAATACGGGACAGTTGGCAATTCTTCACCTCACAGACTGTTTCAGACTGGCTGTTTGTAGTTATGACCCAAATTTCAGGGAACTAGCAGAAAGTATTCAGCCCCAGTCATCACACTGAGTGCAACAGTCAATTTTTATTCATTTATTTTTCGTGTTGAAATAAAATTAAATAATGAAACTAAGAAGTAAAGGTGTGAAGTATTGTAATATTCTTAAAGAAAGACAGCTATGGCCTGTTTGATATGCTAGTTACAGTGTTTTCTTGTTTGAATTAATTTGAAAGTTCGACAAAAGTATTTTGTGTAATTCAAGTACAATTCGCCCAAATAAAAGGCCTCAAATTGGAAGTACAATCTGTGCTTGCTGTTTTTTCTCTAAACGATTTAGTAAGTAGATCTTGCCCTACACTGAGGTTGAGGTAGGGGATCTTGGGCTTAAAAAGGTTGGTGACCAGACTCTGGACGATCAAAATCGTAATCCACATGTGGAGCCTAAAGAGATGAGGGAGACCCTAATAAGTTTTTTGCATCTGTATTTACTCAGCAGATGGATACTGAGTCTGTAGAAGTGAGGCAAAGCAGCATCAACCTCATGGACCCCATACAGATTACAGAGGAGGAGGTGTTTGCTGTCCTGAGGCAAATTTGTGTGGATAAATCCCCAGGGCCTGACAAGGCATTCCCTCAGGCTCTGTGAGAGGTAAGAGCAGAAACTGCTGAGGCCCTAGCAGAGATATTTAGATCATCCCCTGCGCCATGTGGGGTACCAGAGGATTGGGCAATAGCCAATGTTGCTCCGCTGTTCGACAAAAACTTTAGAAATAAATCAGGAAATTATAGGCCGGTGAGCCTGACATCAGTAGTGGAGACATTACTGGAAGATACTCTCGGGGACATGATATACTGTATGAGTATTTCGATAGACATAGACTGATTAAGGACAGTCAGCGTGGCTTTGTGCGTGGTAGGCCCTGTCTAACCAAATGTATGGACTTTTTTTGAGGAGGTAACCAGGAAAGTTGATGAAGGCGAGGCAGCAGATGTTGTCGACATGCACTTTAGTAAGGTGTCTCATGGGAGGCTGGTCAAGAAGGTTCAGTCACTCGGCTTTTGGGATGAGGTAGTAAATTAGACCAGACATTGGCTTTGTGGGAGAAGCCAGGGAGTGGTTGTAGAGGGTTGCCTCTCTGACTGGAGGCCTGTGACTACTGGAGTGCTGCAGGGATCAGTGCTGGGTCCATTGTTGTTTGCCATCTATATCAACAATCTGGATGATAATGTGGTGAACTGGATCCACACGTTTGCGGATGGCACCAAGATTGAGGGTGTAGTGGACAGCGAGGATGGTTTGCATGGCTTGCAGAAGGAGCTGCATCAGCTGGGAAAATGGGCTGAAAATTAGCAGATGGAATTCAATGCAGATAAGTGCGAGGTGTTACACTTTGATAGGACCAACCAGGATAGGTGTTACACAGTGAGGGGTAGGGCACTGAGGAGTGTGGTAGAACAAAGGGATCTGGGAATGTGGATTCTTAATTCCTTGAAAGTGGCATCAAGGGTATATAGGGTCATAAAGAAAAGCAAATTGGTCTTCATAAATGAAAGCATTGAGTACAGGAGATGGGATGCTATGTTGAAGTTGTGTAAGATCATAAGATACAGAAGCAGAATTAGTCCACGGCCAGTCAAGTCTCCTCCGCCATTTCATCATGGCTGATCCAAGTTTCATTTCAGCCCCAATCTCTTGCCTTCTACCTGATTCCCTTCATGCCCTGACCAGTCAAGAATCTATCAACCTCTGCCTTAAATATACATAAAGACGTGGCCTCCACAGCTGCCTGTGACAAAGAATTCCACTGATTCACCACTCTCTGTCTAAAGAAATTCTTCCTCATCTCTGTTCTAAAAGGACGTCCTTCTATTCTGAATCTGTGCCCTCTGGTCTTAGACTCTCCCACCATAGGAAACGTCCTCTCCACATCTACTCTGTCAAGAACTTTTACCATTCAATAAGTTTCAATGAGGTCACCTCTCATTCTTCTGAATTATAGCGAATACAGGCTCAAAGCCATCAAATGCTCTTCATATGACAAGTCATTCAATCCTGGAGTCACTTTCATGAACCTCCTTTGAAACCTTTCTAGTTTCAGCACATCCTTTCTGAGATTAGGGGCCCAAACCTGCTCACAATACTCCAAGTGAAGCCTCACCAGTGCTTTATAAAGCCTCAACATTACATCCTTGCTTTTATATTCTAGTCGTCTTGAAATGAGTGCTAACATTGCATTTGCCTTCATCACCACAGATTCAACCTGCAAATTAACCTTTAGGGAATCTGCACAAGGAATCCCAATTCCCTTTGCACCTTGCTTTTTTTTGTATTTTCTCTCCATTTAGAATATAGTCAACACTTTCGTTTCTTCTACCAAAGTGCATGACCATACACTTCCCAACAATGCATTCCATCTGCCATTCCTTTGCTGTTCTGCTAATCTAAGTCCTCTGTAGACTTTCTACTTTTTCAAAACTACCTGCCTCTCCAACTAGCTTCATATCATCTGCAAACTTCGCAACAAAGCCATCAATTCCAGCATCCAAATCATTGACATATAACTGAAAAAGAATCGGGTCCCAATATAGACCCCTGTGGAACACCACTAGACACCTGCAGCCAGCCAGAAAAGGCTCCCTTTATTCCCACTCAGCCACTGATTCATCCCTGCTAGAATCTTTCCTGCAATACATGGGCTCATAGCTTGTTAAGTAGACTCATGTGAGGCACCATGTCAAAGGCCTTCTGAAAATCCAAGTACACAACACTAATCGATTTTCCTTTGTTTGTCCTGCTTGTTATTTCTTCAAAGAATTTGAACAGATTTACAGGCAAGATTTTCCCTCGAGGAAACCATGCTGACTATGTCCTAGTATATCATGTGTTTCCAAGTACCCTGAGACCTCATCATTAATAATCGACTCCAGCATCTTCCCAACCACTGAGGTCAGACTAACTGGCCTATAATTTCCTTTCTTCTGCCTCGCTCCCTTCTTGAAGAGTGGAGGGACATTTGCAATTTTCCAGTCTTCCAGAACCATTACAGAGATCTAGTGATTCTTGAAAGATCATTACTACTGCCTCCGTAATCTCTTCAGCTACCTCTTTCATAACTTTGGAACATATACTATCTGATCCAATTGACTATCTACCTTCGGACCTTTCAGTTTCCCAAGAACCTTCTCTCTAGTTATACTAACTTCACACACTTCATGACCTCTACACCTGGAACTTCCACCATAGTGCTAGTGTCTTCCACCATGAAGTCTGATGCAAAATATTCAGTCAGTTTATCCTCCAATTCTTTGTCCCCTATTACTATTTCTCCAGCATCGTTTTCCAGCAGTCCAAAATCTACTTGCCTCTTTTTTACCTTTTATGTATCTGAAGAAATTTCTGGTATCTTCTTTAATATTATTAGCTAGCTTACTTTTGTCTTCCATCTTTACCTTCTTAATGACTTTTTTAGTTGTCTTCTGTTGGTTTTTAAAAGCTTCCCAGTCCTCTAACTTCCCACTAATCTTTGCTCTATTATAAGCCCTCTCTTGGGCTTTTATGTCGGCTTTGAGTTCTCTTGTTAGGCATGGTTCTGTCAATTTTCCTTTAGAATACTTCTTCTTCTTTGTGATGTATATTTTCAATTGCTTCCAGAAATTTCAGCCATTGCTGCTGTGCTGTCATCTCTGCTGAAGCACCTTCAGTAACTCCAAAAGACTGAAGTTGGGTAAAATACTGAAAGGCTTTTATTCGCTGTACAATGCGACCTCCATGGTGAGTGTCTGCCCCCGGACTGAGGGGGAGGGGCAAGGCGAAATCACCTTTATACAGGATTGTGTGGGAGGAGCCACAGGGGCAGTCAGCAGAGGGGTGTGTCCAGACAGTTAACCCAGTCACAACATATATATATGGTTTACCACACCTGCCAGAGTTCTTTTCCAATCAGTTTTGGTCATCTCCTCTATCATGCCTCTGTAATTCACTTTACTCCACTGTGACATTGATATATCTGACTTTAGCTTCTCCTTCTCAAATTTCAGGGTGAATCCCCGAAGGGTTATTTTACTTTAAGCTCTCTAATTAATTCCTTGTCATTGCACAACACCCAATCCAGAATAGCTGATCCCCTAGAGGGCTCAACCATGAGCTGTTCTAAAAAACCATCTCATTGGCACTCTAGAAATTTCTCCTCTTGGAATCCAGCACCAACCTGATTTTCCCAATCTACCTGCATATTGAAATCCCCCATGACTATTCTCCATTGTAACTTGTACACCACATTCTTACTCTTGTTTGGGAGTCTGTATACAACTTCCATCAGGGTCTTTTTTATGCTCACAGTTCCTTAGCTCTATCCACAATGATTCAATCCTTTCCGACCTTATGTCACCTCTTTCTAATGATTTGATTTCATTTTTTCACTAACATAGAAATGCGGCCCCCTCTGTCTTCCTGCCTATCCTTTCGATACAGTGTGTATCCTTGGACATTAAGCTCCCAGCTATAATCTTCTTTCAGCCATGATTTAGTGATGCCTACAACATCATACATGCAAATATGCAACTGCGCTGCAAGTTTATCTACCTTATTCTGTATACTACGTGCATTCAAATACAACACCTTCATTCCTGTATTCACCCTTTTCGATTTTGTCTGCCTTTTACGTTGCAACTCATCCTGTTGACCGCAATTTTCCCCTATCAACAGCCTCTCCTCACTGCACACTGTTTCTGTTTGCAGTGACCTCATCTTCAGCACTATCATCCGCCTTTCCTACGGTACTTCTTGCATTGAAATGTAGGCAGCTCAGGACACGAGTCGCGCCATGCTCAACCTTTTGACTCCTAACTTTGAGGACTTGTACTCTGGTCCCCATCCCCCTGCAACTCTAGTTTAAACCCCACCGTGCAGCATTTAACAGACCTTCCCGCTAGGATATTAGTTCCCTCCAGTTCAGGTGCAAACCACCCCTTCTGTACAGATCCCACCTTCCCTGGAAGAGAGCCCAGTGCTCTCTGTATAACTCTTTGGTAAGTCCCATACTTTATACTTTATACTTTATTGTCGCCAAACAATTGATACTAGAATGTACAATAATTGATTCTGCACTTCCCACTCCCTGGATTACAAATATTAAATATTAAAAATAGTAAACATTAGTAAATATTAAAAAATTAAATTATAAATCATAAATAGAGAACACAAAAATGGAAAGTAAGGTAGTGCAAAAAAACCAAGAGGCAGGTCCGGATATTTGGAGGGTACGGCCCAGATCCGGGTCAGGATCCGTTCAGCAGTCTTATCACAGTTGGAAAGAAGCTGTTCCCAAATCTGGCTGTACGAGTCTTCAAGCTCCTGAACCTTCTCCCGGAGGGAAGAGGGACGAAAAGTGTGTTGGCTGGATGGGTCGTGTCCTTGATTATCCTGGCAGCACTGCTCCGACAGCGTGCGGTGTAAAGTGAGTCCACGGACGGAAGATTGGTTTGTGTGATGTGCTGTGCAGTGTTCATGATCTTCTGCAGCTTCTTTCGGTCTTGGACAGGACAACTTCCATACCAGGTTGTGATGCACCCTAGAAGAATGCTTTCTACGGTGCATCTATAAAAATTAGTGAGGGTTTTAGGGGACAGGTCAAATTTCTTTAGCTTTCTCAGGAAGTAAAGGCGCTGGTGGGCCTTCTTGGCAGTGAATTCTGCTTGGTTGGACCAAGTCAGGTCATTTGTGATATTGACCCCGAGGAACTTAAAGCTTTTGACCTGTTCAACTTGTGCACCACTGATGTAAGTGGGGTTGTGTGGTCCGCTACTCCTTCTGAAATCAACAACCAATTCCTTCGTCTTGCTGACGTTGAGGGATAGGTTATTGTCTTCGCACCATGCCACCAGGTTCTTAATTTCCTCTCTATACTCAAGCTCATCATTACCCGAGATACGGCCTACAATTGTGTCATCAGCAAACTTATATATTGAGTTTGATGGAAACTTAGCTACACAATCATGGGTGTACAGTGAGTACAGCAGGGAGCTGAGTACACAGACTTCTGGGGAACCGGTGCTCAGAGTGATTGTAGAGGAGAGCTTGTCCCTATTTTTACAGCCTGGGTCCTGTCTGTGAGGAAGTTGAAGATCCAGCTGCAGATCTGAGTGCTAAGGCCCAGGTTCCGGAGCTTAGGAATCAGTTTATTTGGAATGATGGTATTAAAGGCAGAGCTGTAGTCAATGAAAAGGAGCCTTACATATGCATCTTTATTCTCCAGATGTTCTAAGGAGGAACGTAGGGCCAGAGAGGTGGCATCTGCCGTTGACCTGTTGCTCCGGTGGGCGAATTGCAAAGCCTTGAGGTTGACTGGTAGGCTGTGGTTGATGTGTGCCATAACCAATCGCTCGAAGCACTTCATAGCAATTGATGTCAGAGCCACAGGTCGATAGTCCTTCAGGCATGCCACCTTGCTCTTCTTCGGCACTGGGATTATCATTGCCTTCTTAAAACATGAGGGGATCTTAGACTGAAGCAAGGAGCAGTTGAAGATGTCAGCAAACACTCCAGCTAGCTCGCTTGCACAGGCCCGGAGAACCCGTCCTGGACGCCATCTGGGCCCATCGCCTTCCTTGGATTTATCTTCAGGAAGGCCCTTCTAACGTCCTCCTCGGTGACGATGAATCTCGATGCCACCAGGTCCGGTTCATCTGGAGGGAGCAGGACGTTCCTCTTCTGTTCGAATCTTGCATAGAATACGTTAAGTTCATCAGGAAGAGAAGCGCCACAGTTATTGATATTCCCAGCCTTTTCTTTGCACCCAGTGATCTCATTTAGACCCTGCCATAGTCTACTGGCATCCCTCTGGTTAGCCTGGGCTTCCAACTTGGCTCGATATTGCCTCTTGTCACCCTTAATGACTTTCCGGAGTTCATGGCTGGATTCCGTGTCGCGCCCGGTATGCCCGGATCTAAAAGCCGCAGCTCCAGCCTTCAAAAGGGACTTGACCTCATAATTCATCCAAGGTTTCCGGTTAGGGAATACCCGGATCATCTTGCGAGACACACAGTCCTCCGTGCATTTCCAAATAAAGTCCGTGACAGCTGAGGCATACTCATCGAGGTTAGCTGCCAAGTCCTTGAATACTAACCAGTCCACCGATTCAAAGCAGTCACGGAGGACCTCATCCGTTCCCTCCGTCCAATGCAACACTACTTTTGACACCCGCTTCAGTTTCTGTTTGTAAGCCGGGAGGAGGAATACGGCCTGATGGTCTGATTTTCCGAAGTGAGGTCGTGGGATGGAACGGTAGGCATCCTTGACTGCTGTGTAGCAGTGGTCAAGTATATTCGGGCCTCTAGTGGGGCAGGAGACATGTTGGTATAACTTTGGCAGCGCCTTTCTGAGGTTGGCCTGGTTAAAGTCCCTGGCTGTAATGAGCAAAGCCTCCGGATACCTGGTCTCAAGTTCACTGATTTTGGCATACATTATGTTCAGATCACACTCCACCTCCACCTGGGGGAGAATGTAAACCGCTGTCAGTATGACCGAGGTGAATTCCCGTGGCAGATAGTAGGGACGACACTTCACTGACAGGTGTTCCAGGTCCAGGCTGCAGGAGCTTGTCAGTGCCACTGTGTCCGAGCACCACGCAGTGTTGATCAGTAGGCAGGCACCACCTCCCCTCGTCTTGCCTGAAGACGCCGTGCGGTCCATCCGATGGATCGAAAATCCCTCCGGTCGGGTGGCACAGTCGGGAGTGGCAGGGGAGAGCCAGGTCTCAGTGAAACAGAATACACAGCAGTTCTGCATCTCCCTGCAGTAGGTGAGTCTCCCTTTAAGATCATCCACCTTGTTCTCTATGGCTTGCACATTAGCTAGTAGGATGGTGGGCACAGGGACCCTGAAGCCCCTCAGCTTCAATCTGACCAGCAGCCCAGCTCTTTTCCCACGCTTCCTCGGTAAGTAGTGCATCTTTCCAGGTCTCCATTGATGCACTGTGTTGTTGTCAGCTCTCTGTGGTTGGTGGACACGTCCCGCGAGGATCGATCGGTGGATTGCGTCGTCTGACGCTCCGGGTCTGGCGAGTGACGAGGGAGGCTCTGCTGCCACTTCCAGCTGCCAGGGGCCCAGGCTGTCGATTGGGTTGGGCCCCGAAGCCAACACTTAATCCCGGAGGGCGGGGTTCCTGGCTGAAGCAAGTCCGTAAACCTAATTTGCAGTATCGTGTGCAGTTTTGGTCACCTACCCACAGGAAAGATGCAAATAATGTTAAAAAAGTACAGAGAAAATTTACAAGGATGATGCCTGGTCTGGAGGACTTGAAGTATAAGGAAAGGTTGAATAGGTTAGGACTTTATCCTTTGGAAGTTTTGACAGAGGTTTACAGGTTTTTTTTTCCCATTGAGGTTGGGTGGGACTACAACCAGAGGTCGTGGATGACAGGTAAAAGGTGAAAATCTTAAGGGGAACACGAGGGGAAACTTCTTCACTCAGAGGGCCGTGAGAGTGCAGGTGGTGCACGCAAGCTCGATCTCAACACTTAAGAGAAGATTGGATAGGTACGTGGATGGTAGGGGTACGGAGGGCTATGGTCCTGGCGCAAGTCAAAGCGAGTAAGCAGTTTAAATGGTTCAGCACAGACTAGATAGGCTGAAGGGTCTGTTTCTGTGTTGCACTGTTCTATGACTCTAGGTCGTTATTACATCGTAGCATAGTGCAGCCCCTTTGTCTCACAACATTGTGCCAAACTTATAACCTACTCTAAGGTCAATCTAATCTTTTCCTCCTCCATAGCCCTCAATTTTTCTATCATCATGTGCCTGTCTATGAGTCTCTCAAATGCCCCTAATGTATCTGCCTCTACCACTACCCCTGGCAGGGCCTTCCACACACCCATCACTCTCTGTGTAAAGACATCTCCTCTATACTTTAGATTAGATTAGATTATGAGGACACGCAGTCCTCTTTTATTGTCATTTAATAATGCATGCATTAAGAAATGATACAATGTTCCTCCAGAGTGATATCACAGAAACACATGACAAACCGACGTAAAAACTAACAAAAACCACATCATTATAACATATAGTTACAACAGTGCAAAGCAATACCATAATTTAATAAAGAACAGACCATGGGCACGGCAAAAAGTCTCAAAGTCTCTCGAAAGTCCCATCATCTCACGCGGATGGTGAACCTCCAGCGCCGCCAACTTGCCGATGCAGCATCCTGGAAGCATCTGAACACAGTCCAACTCTGAGTCCGCCCGAAAACTCCAAGCCTCCGACCAGCTCTCCGACACCGAGCACCATCTCTGCCAAGCGCTCCAACCCCAGCCCCGGCAACAGGCAATAGGCAAAGCCGAGGATTTGGGGCCTTCCCCTCCGGAGATTCTCGATCGCACAGTAGCAGTGGCAGAGAAGCGGGCATTTCAGGAGTTTCACCAGATGTTCCTCCGTGCTTCTCACGGCCATCTCCGTCAAATCAGGATTGTGCACGGCCCCTAGTTAACACATACGATATCATTCGAAACGGCCGCGCGTGCTACGTCGCGCCATCTTCTCCTCTTTCCACCAATCACCTTAAAATTATGCTCCCTCATAATAGACATTTCCAGCCTGAGAAAAAGTTTCTGGCTATTGACTCAATCTATGCCTCGTATCATTTTGTACACCTCTACCCAGGTGACCTCTCATCCTCTTTCACTCCAAGGAGAAAAGCCCTAGCTCACTCAACCTATACTCATAAGACGTATTCCTGGTAACCATCAAGGCTAGGTGCTAATGAAGTGTCTCAGCCCAAAATGTTGACTCTTTATCCCTCCCCATAGGTGCTGCCTGGCCTGCCAAGTTCCTCCAGCATTTTGTGTTTCTCTGGATTTCCAGCATCTGCAGGATTTCTTGTGTTCTTGGTAAATCCCTTTCAAACTCACACATCCTTGCTGTGATGAGGTGATGAGTGCAATACTCTAAGTGAGGTCTGACTAGAGAGTGCACCGTTACCTTGTGGCTTCTGGCCTCAATCCCCAAGGCCAAAACACCACATGCCTTCTTAACAACCTTATCAACCTGCGTACCAAATTGGACAGATTCATGGGTGTGGACCCCAACATACCTCTGTCCCTCCACAAGAGACGTAGACATGTCAAACAACTTAAACTGACCAAGTTTACTGATGAACGTAGACCAACATTGCTAAAGTTCAAAGTCAATTTAGTATCAAACTACATATACTGTAGGTCACCATATACATAGAATCTTGAGATTGATTTTCCTTTGGGCTTTCTCAATAATCCAATAACCATAATAGAACCAATGACAGACTGCACCAACAGGGAGGACAGCCAGTGTGCCAAATACTAAAGATATTTTTGAAGCAGGTACCAATAATAAAACTTCACACTTCTGAGAACACACCTCATCGCATTTCAATGTTTCATTTTTCCTACACTAATGTTAACTTTCCCCTTTGACAAGCTATGCTAGCATGAAGGCATTACTTGTACAAACAAGAGAAAATCAGACTTGCTGAAGGGTCCCAGCCTGAAACGTCAAACTGTACTCTTTTCTATAGATGCTGCCTGGCCTGCTGAGTTCCTCCAGCATTTTGTGTGTTGCTTGGGTTACTTGTAGCCTGCTCCACACCACTAACTCATGACACATTAAGGCAGAAGGACTTGCCTGTGGGCAGTATGCTTTGGTCAACCGAACTAGCTTTAACTGATTGTGGAAGGCTTATTTTAGGAAACACAGAAAACCAACATGAAACCAAGCCTATGTTTTAGGAAATAAACTTTGAAATTTTCTGGCAGCAATGAAGAAGTTACCGTAAGACCAGCAGAATTAGACCAGTCAGCCATTCAGTCATGGCTGGTTTTTTACCTTCCCCAACCCCAGACCACTGCCTTGTCCCTAGAACCGTGGCTACCCTTACTAATCAAGAACCTATCAACTTCTGCTTTAAATAATTCAGCCACTATGGAATGGCAGTGCAGACACAATGGGCTGAATGGCCTAATTCTGTTCCCATGTTTTATGGTCTTATAATCTCAACATAGCCAATGACTTAGCCTCCAAAGCGAGCTGTGGCAATGAATTCCCAGATTTACCACCCTCTGGCTAAAGACTACAAATAAAATTTAGCAGCAACCAAAATTGTTAAAGTCTTACCTAACAACCCAAGTATACTAAAAGCACCCACACGGAACATCAGGGCACATTCAATCACATATTGTTACAGCTGAATCAACTGCAACAAATATTAGATTCCAGAGTTCAGACTGAAAGCTTTCAGAGTCTGCTTTATCTGAAAAATCAGACACCAAATCTTCCAAGCAGTCATAACTTCCCTCTTATCACAAACAAGCCCTTTCGTCGAGTCCTGTAACCTGCAGGTGCATGGCAGGTGAGGGTAGTGAAACAGGGGCATGCCTGGCCTCGCAAGCAAAGTCAGCTCCAGCGGACTGGCTGGATGAGATCCAACGGCCAGGAAAGCAGTTCTGCGACGCTTTGTGGAGAGCGAAGGGCGTGGCAAGGCAAAGAAATCACAGCCACGGTCATCCACTGCGACCAAGGAAGACCCCCGTTGTGAAACTCCTGAACCTGGATTCCGAGGTCAAGGTAGTGAAACTGCCCCGGTGTGACTGCTTTACGTTTTGAATGCTGTCCTGCATGGGTTTCAAACTCGGATACGGTTTTAAACAATGGCTCCTTGCTCCACGGAGTGTATGTGTTCTTTATCAAATCCATTTTCCAGCACTCAGCCCTTAACCCTCTGTGTTCTCATCACAAGCGCTCGCTCACCGCTGGAGTTTTGCAAAAGAGGCTGCCTTGACCACCCTCCAGATGAAAAAGAATTCTTCTTAAAATCCCTTCCAAATCTACTGGCCTTTATCTTAAGCCTGTGACCTTTGGTTCCAGGTACCTCTGCCAGGTTTCTCACTGTCCCTCCCACTGAAAATTTTATACACATTGCTCAGGTCTCCCCTCAGCTTCTCCTCACAGCTGAAATGCTCCGCCCTAGGGAACGTTCCAGTGAATCCCTGCACCCTTCCCAGCGCAGTCATATCCTTCTTTGGAGAGGGCGCAGAGCAGATTTACCAGGATGCTGCCTGGATGAGAGGGCGTGGTTATGAGGTCAGGCCTGTGCTGTGCTGTGGTGTTCTATGTCCTTTTCCATTGATGCCACACTTTTACAACACACCATTTCAGATCAGCAGCTTGTACATGATTTTCTCACACTTTCTCATCTTGCCCCATCCTTTTCCCTGCCTCTGTTGTGTCCTGGCCATCATGACCAGAAAGCTCACCAGCGTGCCCGCTTCCTCACGAGGCTGAAGAGATTTGGCATATCCCTACTGACCCTTTTTATCAAAGTACCATAGAAGGCATCTGATTAGGATGCTTCACAGCTTGGTAGGGAAAATTGCCCTGCGCGTGACCACACGACACTGCAGGGAATCGTGGACATCACAAACACCAGTTTCCCTTCAATGGACCCAATCTATACTCATGGTGCCTCCACAAAGCAGCCAGTATAATCAAAGACCCCATCTATTCCAGACACTCTCACTGACTCAACCGGGCAGGCCTAAAATACGAGAATTGAGATGTTACGTTGCAAGTTCACAAAGACTGGTTAGGCCACACTTGGTGTATTTTGCACAGTTCTGGCCACCACTGTTTGGATTCTTTTGGTCTTTTTTGGTTAGACTTTTCTCTCCAGTACTGATGAAGGGTCTTGGCCCAAAACTTTGGCTGTCTACTTTTTTCCGTAGGTGCTGCCTGGCCTGCTGAGTTCCTCCAGCATTTTTTGTATGTGTTGCTTGGATTTCCAGCATCTGCTGATTTTCCATTTGTTACTGTTGGATTCTGATGTTTTTGCAATCAAACGATGTTGTTTGCAATCAACAGACCTCAGACCAAGTCAGGAATCAAAAGGTTGAGCGTGGTGCGACCAGTGTCCTGAGCTGTGTATACTTCAATGCAAGAACTATCGTAGGAAAGGCAGATGAGCTCAGGGCATGGATCGACACATTAAATTATGATATTGAGGTGATTAGTGAGACTCAAGAGAGGCAGGACTCATAGCTCAATATTCCGGCTTCCATTATTTTAGACACGACAGAGCCGGGGGTGGGGTAGGGTTTAATAGAGGAGGGGTGCCATTACTAATCAGGGAAAATGTCACAGCAGTGCTCAGTGGAGAACTTGTCTAGTGAGGCAGAACCCTATCTATACCTCAGTGCTTCAAAAAAGCAGCCAGTGTAATCAAAAACCCCACCCAATCGAGACAATCCCCCCTCCCATCAGGCAGAAGATGAAAAACTCTGAAAGCATATACCCACCAGGTTCAAGGACAGCTTCTATCCAGTTGTCTTAAGACTATTAAACAGATCTCTTGCGGATTAAGATGGATTCTTGGCCTTAGAATCTGCACTGTCATGGTCTTGCACCTTATTGTCTGGCTGAACTTTCTCTGCACACTTTATTCCACATCCTGTTCATTTATTTTCCTTTGTACTACATTAATATGATGAAACTATCTGTAGGAATGGCCTGCCAATCATCTTGCTCTCCACTTTAACGGTGCAATTTAATTTCGGTGTAATGTTTTCTGGCCAACCAGCTGCATATTTGGTTCCTCAGGGTTGTCAAAGCCGGGGTAGGCTGGGGGTTGGTGGTGGTGCAGTGCTAACGGAGGTAAGCTCCCACTACCTATTAAATGATCCCAAAGGCATGCATCTCAAATAGCCTCTGAAAACCCAGTCCAGCTGCTTGCCTTCGCGTGTGGCTTAGCTACTAAACGCGGCGTAACCATTTCTATGGACAGCAGAAGGGGCCAAGGCATACCGGCGCCTTTACACCAGTCGCTCTGGGTAGATGGGGCGCGTCAGCCACGGATAGCAGCTCATCTTCGAGAAGGAGGACTCTGATCTCAAACCTCTGCTGTCTTGTGGCTATACCCATCAGGAGTAAATCCAGAGCTGGGGTCCCTAAAGCAGTCCTACGTTGAGTTCAACACTGACTGGCAACTCCTGTGATGCAGCTGGTGCCGAACTGCATCGGTTTCTGCCGTGCCTTTGCATTCATCAGCTGCATGGAGGGTGGGGGGGGGGAAGCACCTGCTACGTGGGAGCAGCTCACTCTCCATATCGTACTACCCCGGCTTGCACATACAACCGGGATGCAACACCCATGGTCGGCCCTGACCGATGAAGGACCTCCAGCTGCATATTCATTCTGGGTTATCAGTGTAGTACTGGACCCAGAGCCAAGTGCAAATATCACAGCCCATTCACCTCAGTGATAGCAGTGGGTCTACTTTCAGTCAGCCTCAGTTTCATTAAACGTTGTGAATACACCTTCCTTCGATATGATTTGTCCAGTTTCACACACTCCAGCAATATCCGGCAATGTAAGCTTATGAACCATGTGACACTTGCCGAGTTCCTTCAGCATTTCGTGTTTGCAAGTAACAGCCCATCTCAGTTGCAAGCCCTGCCATTTCTACTGCTTGGACAATTTTTCTGTGAGCTGTCAGTGTTAGATTCTTCTAACGTGAGCCACCTCTGAGTGTGGTCAATGATTCCACACACTGCCCACTCCCTCACCACCTGTGAGCATATGCTGCAACAACTTCCTCACTTCCCTTACATACTCAGGCACGGCTTCATTAGCTTTGCTCACCTCGAAATTAAACCAACTTGGCGTGAGGTAAAAGTGATTATTCAACAAATTCACAAGTTCCTTAATTTTGTTTTAATTTCTGCATTTCTCCGGGCTCAGCAATTCTCTTGGTAAACTACATGTAGGGATCCAAACTACACTAATAAGGAGAGGCCAATGTTCACATTAAGTATCATCTTCAACAATGATATATGACAGAATCTTGCAACATTTCTCCCAAGCCTGGATTTGGGTGTCAAAACTTGCTACTGGTTCATCCTTCCTTTCTGAGAACGGTTGTTAATTTGTCGTCCCCTCCATTTTGTTTAATTCTCTCTGGAGCCTCCCAGCTTCAGGAACAGCTTTATTCATTGACAATGTTACGTACATAAAAGGCAGAAGCAAATTTCTCACAGAGTCAAAGTCACACTGCAGCATGGAAAGAGGCCCTTCGGCACAACTGGTCGACAACAACCACCACATCCCGGCTAGTCCCAGTTGCCCTCGCTGGGCTCGTAACCGTTCAAGCTCCACCCAGAATCAGAATCGGTTTACTATCACTGACATATGTCATGAAATTTTTTTGTGCAGCAGTACAGTGCATAAAAAATTACACTGTTAGAATAAAAACAAATACTGCAAGAGGAACAGTGAGGGAGTGTTCATGGCTTCATGGACTGTTCAGAAATCTCATAACAGAAGGGAAGAAGCTGTTCCTAAAATGTTGAGTGTGTACCTTCTCCCTGATGGTAATAATGTGAAGCGAGCGTGTCCCAGATGGAGAAGATCTTCAATGCTGTCTTCTTGAGACCCCTTTTGAAGATATCCTTGATGACCCATTAAATGTTGCAATTGTACCCAATACTCACTACCCTCTGTGTAAAGAAATTCCTTCTCAGGTTTCCTTTAAATCCCTCCCATAACTTCCATCTGTGCCCCGATCTTGGACTCTCAGTTTTTTTTCTTCAAGCCTGCAAACACAGCCCATAGAGGCCAAAGGAAATGGCACGTGCCGAAGATCAGTCAGTGAAAGGCCCACAAAGCACCGAGGGTATTGCTGGCTTGAAGGAGCACATGTACAATCGTATGCTCCTTAAATTATGTAAATTATTAAGTGGTTGCTGATCACATCGGCCCGAGTACCATTCACCACCACAATCACTTTTTGCAATTCCTACTCATCACAAACTCATCACCCAGGACATGTCCTCTTCTCATTACTACCAACAGGAAGGAGTTACAGGAGCCCGAAAATACACTCAGCATTTAGAAACAGCTTCTGTTGGGGGGGACAGCTTACCCGGGAGAAGCGACAGTGGCCGTGCCTCCGGCACAGAGTCCGGCCCTGTAGCTCAGAAGGGTAGGGCAAGGAAGAGGAGGGCAGTTGTGATAGGGGACTCGATAGTAAGGGGGTCAGATAGGCGATTCTGTGGACGCAGTCCAGAGACCCGGATGGTAGTTTGCCTCCCTGGTGCCAGGGTCCGGGATATTTCTGATCGTGTCCAAGATATCCTGAAGTGGGAGGGTGAGGAGCCAGAGGTCATGGTACATATAGGTACCAATGAGATAGGTAGGAAAAGGGATGAGGTCCTGAAAGGAGAATATAGGGAGCTAGGAAGGGAGTTGAGAAAAAGGACCGCAAAGGTAGTAATCTCGGGATTACTGCCTGTGCCACGCGACAGTGAGAGTAGGAATGCGATGAGGTGGAGGATAAATGCGTGGCTGAGGGATTGGAGCAGGGGGTAGGGATTCAAGTTTTTGGATCATTGGGACCTCTTTTGGCGCAGGCGTGACCTGTACAAAAAGGACGGGTTACACTTGAATCCTAGGGGGACCAATATCCTGGCAGGGAGATTAGCGGGGGCTACTGAGGTGACTTTAAACTAGAATGGTTGGGGGGTGGGAACCAGTGCAGAGAGGCAGAGGGGTGTAAAGTGAGGGTAGAAACAAAAAGTACTATGGAGAAAAGTAAAAGTGGCAGGCCGACAAATCCAGGGCAAGCATTAAAAAGGGCCACTTTTCAGCATAATTGTATAAGGGCTAAGAGAGTTGTAAAAGAGCGCCTGAAGGCTTTGTGTGTCAATGCAAGGAGCATTCGTAATAAGGTGGATGAATTGAAAGTGCAGATTGTTATTAATGATTATGATATAGTTGGGATCACAGAGACATGGCTCCAGGGTGACCAGGGATGGGAGCTCAACGTTCAGGGATATTCAATATTCAGGAGGGATAGACATGAAGGAAGGGGAGGTGGGGTGGCGTTGCTGGTTAAAGAAGAGATTAACGCAATAGAAAGGAAGGACATAAGCCGGGAAGATGTGGAATCGATATGGGTAGAGCTGCGTAACACTAAGGGGCAGAAGACGCTGGTGGGAGTTGTGTACAGGCCACCTAACAGTAGTAGTGAGGTCGGAGATGGTATTAAACAGGAAATTAGAAATGTGTGCAATAAAGGAACAGCAGTTATAATGGGTGACTTCAATCTACATGTAGATTGGGTGAACCAAATTGGTAAAGGTGCTGAGGAAGAGGATTTCTTGGAATGTATGCGGGATGGTTTTTTGAACCAACATGTCGAGGAACCAACTAGAGAGCAGGCTATTCTGGACTGGGTTTTGAGCAATGAGGAAGGGTTAATTAGCAATCTTGTCGTGAGAGGCCCCTTGGGTAAGAGTGACCATAATATGGTGGAATTCTTCATTAAGATGGAGAGTGACATAGTTAATTCAGAAACAAAGGTTCTGAACTTAAAGAGGGGTAACTTTGAAGGTATGAGATGTGAATTAGCTAAGATAGACTGGCAAACGACACTTAAAGGATTGACGGTGGATATGCAATGGCAAGCATTTAAAGGTTGCGTGGATGAACTGCAACAAATGTTCATCCCGGTTTGGCAAAAGAATAAATCAAGGAAGGTAGTGCACCCGTGGCTGACAAGAGAAATTAGGGATAGTATCAATTCCAAAGAAGCAGCATACAAATTAGCCAGAGAAAGTGGCTCACCTGAGGACTGGGAGAAATTCAGAGTTCAGCAGAGGAGGACAAAGGGCTTAATTAGGAAGGGGAAAAAAGATTATGAGAGAAAACTGGCAGGCAACATAAAAACGGACCGTAAAAGCTTTTATAGATATGTAAAAAGGAAAAGACTGGTAAAGACAAATGTAGGTCCTCTGCAGACAGAAACAGGTGAATTGATTATGGGGAGCAAGGACATGGCAGACCAATTGAATAATTACTTTGGTTCTGTCTTCACTAAGGAGGACATAAATAATCTTCCAGAAATAGTAGGGGACAGAGGGTCCAGTGAGATGGAGGAACTGAGCGAAATACATGTTAGTAGGGAAGTGGTGTTAGGTAAATTGAAGGGATTGAAGGCAGATAAATCCCCAGGGCCAGATGGTCTGCATCCCAGGGTGCTTAAGGAAGTAGCCCAAGAAATAGTGGATGCATTAGTGATAATTTTTCAAAACTCGTTAGATTCTGGACTAGTTCCTGAGGATTGGAGGGTGGCTAATGTAACTCCACTTTTTAAAAAAGGAGGGAGAGAGAAACCGGGGAATTATAGACCGGTTAGCCTAACGTCGGTGGTGGGGAAACTGCTGGAGTCAGTTATCAAGGATGTGATAACAGCACATTTGGAAAGCGGTGAAATGATCGGACAAAGTCAGCATGGATTTGTGAAAGGAAAATCACGTCTGACGAATCTCATAGAATTTTTTGAGGATGTAACTAGTAGAGTGGATAGGGGAGAACCAGTGGATGTGGTATATTTGGATTTTCAGAAGGCTTTTGACAAGGTCCCACACAGGAGATTAGTGTGCAAACTTAAAGCACACGGTATTGGGGGTAAGGTATTGGTGTGGGTGGAGAGTTGGTTAGCAGACAGGAAGCAAAGAGTGGGAATAAACGGGACCTTTTCAGAATGGCAGGCGGTGACTAGTGGGGTACCGCAAGGCTCAGTGCTGCGACCCCAGTTGTTTACAATATGTATTAATGACTTGGATGAGGGAATTAAATGCAGCATCTCCAAGTTTGCGGATGACACGAAGCTGGGTGGCAGTGTTAGCTGTGAGGAGGATGCTAAGAGGATGCAGGGTGACTTGGATAGGTTGGGTGAGTGGGCAAATTCATGGCAGATGCAATTTAATGTGGATAAGTGTGAAGTTATCCACTTTGGTGGCAAAAATAGGAAAACAGATTATTATCTGAATGGTGGCCGATTAGGAAAAGGGGAGGTGCAACGTGACCTGGGTGTCATTATACACCAGTCATTGAAAGTGGGCATGCAGGTACAGCAGGCGGTGAAAAAGGCAAATGGTATGCTGGCATTTATAGTGAGAGGATTTGAGTACAGGAGCAGGGAGGTACTACTGCAGTTGTACAAGGCCTTGGTGAGACCACACCTGGAGTACTGTGTGCAGTCTTGGTCCCCTAATCTGAGGAAAGACATCCTTGCCATAGAGGGAGTACAGAGAAGGTTCACCAGATTGATTCCTGGGATGGCAGGACTTTCATATGAAGAAAGACTGGATGAACTGGGCTTGTACTCATTGGAATTTAGAAGATTGAGGGGGGATCTGATTGAAACGTATAAGATCCTAAGGGGATTGGACAGGCTAGATGCAGGAAGATTGTTCCCGATGTTGGGGAAGTCCAGAACAAGGGGTCACAGTTTGAGGATAGAGGGGAAGCCTTTTAGGACCGAGATTAGGAAAAACTTCTTCACACAGAGAGTGGTGAATCTGCGGAATTCTCTGCCACAGGAAACAGTTGAGGCCAGTTCATTGGCTCTATTTAAGAGGGAGTTAGATATGGCCCTTGTGGCTAGGGGGGTCAGGGGGTATGGAGGGAAGGCTGGGGCGGTGTTCTGAGTTGGATGATCAGCCATGATCATAATAAATGGTGGTGCAGGCTCGAAGGGCCGAACGGCCTACTCCTGCACCTATTTTCTATGTTTCTATGTTTCCCTCTACCATCAGATTTCTGCTTGGACAAGACCTCTGTACTTTTTGCTCCAGTGCGCTTTACACCACTTATTTATTTTATATATATATATATTTATTATAGTTTATAGTATATTTTATGTATTGCACTGTACCGCTGCCGCAAAACAACAAATTTCACGACATGTTAGTGATGATAAACCTGATTTTGATTCTTTGCACAACTCACTACAAATCTCACCTCTGATGTTAATTCACTGACAAAAAACATTAGTGTACTTTATATGGCAAGTTTCTTGTTTTCCCTTCCCATTTGTAGTGAAATTAAAGATTAAAGATTTAAAGATGAGCTTTATTTGGCACATGTACATTAAGACTTATAGTGAAATGCATCACTTGCATCAAATCAGTGAGGAATGTTCCACATCCACCACTGTGTGAAAAACCTAACTCTGATATCCCTCCTATACTTTACTCCATAAAATTATGCCCTCTTCTGTAAGACATTGCAGTCCTGGGGGAAAAAAAGGCATTGGCTATCCACTCTAACTATTCCTCCTGTCATCTTATACATCTCTATCAAGTCACCTCTCATCCTCCTTTGCTCCAAAGAGAAAAGACCTAGCTCGCTCAACCTTTTCACATAAGACATGCTCTCTAATCCGGAGAGCGTCCTGGTAAATCTCTTCTGCACCTTTCCTAAAGAGACAACCAGAACTTAACACAACACGGTCTAACCAGAGTTCTCTGAAGCAGCAACATGACCTCACTGTCCCTTGACTAATGAAGGCTAACACATAATACACCTTTTTAACACCCCTATCCATTCACAGGGATGCTTGTTGGGATCTACGGATGTGGATCCCAAGATCCCGCTGTTCTCCCACACTGCCAGGAATCCTGCTATTAACTCTGTATTCGGCATTCAGGTTTGACCTTCCAAAATGAATCACCTCAGATTTCTCTGGGTTGAACTCCATTTGCCACTTCTTAGCCCAGCTCTGCATCCTGTCAATGTCTTGTTGCAACCCATGTCAAATTCTACGCCATCCACAACACCACCAACCTCCGTGTCATCTGCAAACTTACTAACCTACCCTTCCAATTTCTCATCCAAGTTAATTATAAAACAAGCAGAGGTCCCAGAACAGATCCCTGCAGAACACCACTGGTCACCAACCTCCAGGCAGAAAACACTCCATCTACTACCACCCCCTGGCCTTTTATGGAAAGCCAATTCTGAATCCACAGAGGTATTTCCCTGGATCCCATGCCTCCCGACTTTCTGCGTGAGCCTACCATAGGGAACATTGTCAAACATTTTACTAAAGTCCACATGAACCACATCCACTGCTCTACCTTCAATTTGTTTTGTCACTTCCTTTTGGGAGTCTCACTCCAAGAAGTCAAGTTCCCTCATCAGGCTCTTGGGACATGACCTGCCTCTCAAAGCTATACTGACTATCCCTAATCAGCCTATGTTTCTCTAAATGCTTGTAAATACTGCCTCTAAGAATCCTCTTCAATAGCTTGAATAGTTTAAAAATGTTAAATGGCTTTGTGCCTAAGGTCTGGGTAACAAATCTTAAACTTCCTTTCCTCAAATTCTTTGAGCAAGTAACAAGCAGGACAGACAAAGGAAAGTCAAAGGATGTTGTTTATTTGGATTTTCAGAAACCTTTGAGAAGATGCCACATGAGGCTACTTAACGTAATAGACCATGATATTACAGGAAAGATACATGGATATTACATGGATGGAAGATTGACTAACTTGGCAAGAGGCAAAGAGTGGGAATAAAGGGGGCCTTTTCTGGTTGGCTGCAGGTGATGAGTGGTTGGCTGCAGGTGATGAGTGGTGGTCTGCAGGTGATGAGTGGTTGTCTGCAGGTGATGAGTGGTTGGCTGCAGGTGATGAGTGGTGGTCTGCAGGTGATGAGTGGTGGTCTGCAGGGGTTGGTGTTGGGACCACTTCTTTTCACGTTATATGTTAATGATTTGAATGATGGAATTAAATGGCTTTGCGGCCAAATTTGTGGACGATACAAAGTGGGGGGGTAGGTAGTGTTGAGGAAGCAGGCAGTCAGTCTGCAAAAGGATTTGGATTGGACAGATTAAGAGAATGGGTGTAGAAGTGGCAGATGGAATACAGTGCAGGGAAGTGTATGGTTGGTGCAAAGGGACTAGGGAGCCCTTGTGCACGATTCCCTAAAGATTAACTTGAGTCAGTCGTGAAGAGAGCAAATGCAAAGTTAGCATTCATTTGAGAGGACTAGAATACAAAAGCAAGGATTTATTGTTGAGGCTTTATAAGGCATTGATCAGAGAGCACTTGGAGCATTGTGAGCAATTTTGGGCTTCTTATCCAAGAAAGGATCTGCTGGCATTGGAGAGAGTACAGTGGAGATTCACAAGAATGATCCTGTGTATGAAAGGCTTAATGTATGAGGAGTATTTGATTGATCTGGGCCAGTTTAGAAGAATGGGGGGGGAATCTCCTAGCAGGAGTGGACATGGAGAGTATGTTTCCTATAGTGGGAGAGTCTAGAGCCAGAAGGCACAGCCTCAGATCAGAAATAAGGAGGAATTTCTTTAGCCAGGTTGTGACAAATCTGTGGAATTTATTGCCACAGATGGCAATGGAGACCAAGTCATTGGGTATATTTAAAGTGGAGGTTGATCCGTTCCTGATTAATAATGGTGTAAATTTTGGGCTGAAACCTTTCATCAGAATCTTGACCATAACCATTGACTGTATATTCCACCTTCCCGCCCCCCACCCCCGCAATAGATGCTGCCGAACCTGCTGCATTTTGTGTGTTGCTCTGGATTTTGCAGCATCTGCAGAATCTCTTGTGCTCTTGTGTTTTTAAGGTGGGGGGTGAGAGAGGATGAAAGTGGGAAGGGTGGGGGGCAAGGTGGAGGATGGGGGCAGGGGGAGGGGGAGTGTGTGTGTATATGTATATGTATTCAGGTAGCAAAGGATTTTCTTAAAGAATATATACAAATGATTAGCTTTGAAATTGTTATCAATTACATTTGAGTAAGTCCAATGAAGTTAACCATATTCATTCCTGATGTTACTGTCATCATAACTGTGAATGAAATGCCCTCTACTGTATGTACCAAGTACCTTAACACCCAGAGAAGAACAGCACAAAGTCTACTTTCCACACACAGGACAGACTGAAGAACTTGTCTAGTGAGGTAATAAGAAAGGTATCACCATGTTAATGGGGCTATATTACAGGCCACCCAACAGTCTGTGGGAATTAGAGGCACAAATTTGTAGAGTGCAGACTGTTGCAAGTAACAAAGTTGCTATAGTAGGTGATTTTAACCTCACACATATTGACTGGGACTCCCGTGCTGTAAAAGGACTAGATGGGATAGAGTTTATCAAATGTGTTTAGGAAAGTTTCCTTAATCAGTACATAGAAGTCCCAATGAGAGAGTATGATACCTAAACTGCTATTAGGGAATGAGACACGGCAGGTGACAGAAATCTGTGTAGGGGAACACGTTGCATCTAGTGATCATAATGCACAAAGTAATGTTGAGATTCTAAATTGGAGAAAAACTAATTTTGATGGTATCAGAAATGATCTGGAAAGTGTGGATTGGGACAGGCTGTTTTCTGGCAAAGGTACATGGGAAGACACCAAAAGTAAATTTTGAGAGTACAAAGCTTGTATGTGTCAGAATAAAAGGTAAAGATCACAAGCGTAGGGAACCTTGGTTTTCAAGAGATATTGAGGCCCTGTTTAAGGAAAAAAAGGGAGGTGCATAGCAGGTATAAGCAAGTAGGAACAAATGAGGTGCTTATGGAGTTTTGGAAATACAAGAGAACAGTTCAGAAAGAAATCAGGAAGGCTAAAAGAAGGTATGAGGTTGCCCTGGCAGACAAGGTGAAAGGGAGTCATAAGGGATTCTACAGATAGGCTAAGAGCAAAAGGGACAAAATTGGTCCTCTGGAAGATGAGAATGGTAATCCATGTGCGGAGCAAAAAAAGATGAGGGAGATCTTAAATACATTTTTTGCAAACACGAGAAAATCTGCAGATGATGGAAATTCAAGCAACACACACAAAATGCTGATGGAACGCAGGCCAGGCAGCATCTACAGGAAGTAGTACATCGACGTCTGGGGTCGAGACCCTTCATCAGGACTAACGGAAAAAAGGGATAGTAAGAGATTTGAAAGAGGCAGGGAGAGGGGGAGACCCAAAATGATAGAAAACAGGTTCTTCTATCATTTCAGGTCTCCCCCACCCTCTTTCAAATCTCTTACTATCTCTTTTTTCCATTAGTCCTGACGATGGGTCTCGACCCGAGACGTTGATGTACTTCTTCCTGTAGATGATTCCTGGCCTGCTGCATTCCACCAGCATTTTGCGTGTGTTGCACACATCTTTTGCATCTGTATTTACTCAGGAGATGGACACAAGACTCTTTAGAAGTGAGGCAAAGTGGCATCAACTTCATGGACCCTGTACAGATTACAGAGGAGGTGTTTGCTGTTCTGAGGCAAATCAGGGTGGATAAGTCCCCAGGGCCTGACAAAGTGTTCCCTCACACCCTACAAGGGCTTAATTAGGAAGGGGAAAAAAGATTATGAGAGAAAACTGGCAGGCAACATAAAAACGGACTGTAAAAGCTTTTATAGATATGTAAAAAGGAAAAGACTGGCAAAGACAAATGTAGGTCCTCTGCAGACAGAAACAGGTGAATTGATTATGGGGAGCAAGGACATGGCAGACCAATTGAATAATTACTTTGGTTCTGTCTTCACTAAGGAGGACATAAATAATCTTCCAGAAATAGTAGGGGACAGAGGGTCCAGTGAGATGGAGGAACTGAGCGAAATACATGTTAGTAGGGAAGTGATGTTAGGTAAATTGAAGGGATTAAAGGCAGATAAATCCCCAGGGCCAGATGGTCTGCATCCCAGGGTGCTTAAGGAAGTAGCCCAAGAAATAGTGGATGCATTAGTGATAATTTTTCAAAACTCGTTAGATTCTGGACTAGTTCCTGAGGATTGGAGGGTGGCTAATGTAACTCCACTTTTTAAAAAAGGAGGGAGAGAGAAACCGGGGAATTATAGACCGGTTAGCCTAACGTCGGTGGTGGGGAAACTGCTGGAGTCAGTTATCAAGGATGTGATAACAGCACATTTGGAAAGCGGTGAAATGATCGGACAAAGTCAGCATGGATTTGTGAAAGGAAAATCATGTCTGACGAATCTCATAGAATTTTTTTGAGGATGTAACTAGTAGAGTGGATAGGGGAGAACCAGTGGATGTGGTATATTTGGATTTTCAGAAGGCTTTTGACAAGGTCCCACACAGGAGATTAGTGTGCAAACTTAAAGCACACGGTATTGGGGGTAAGGTATTGGTGTGGATGGAGAGTTGGTTAGCAGACAGGAAGCAAAGAGTGGGAATAAACGGGACCTTTTCAGAATGGCAGGCGGTGACTAGTGGGGTACCGCAAGGCTCAGTGCTGGGACCCCAGTTGTTTACAATATATATTAATGACTTGGATGAGGGAATTAAATGCAGCATCTCCAAGTTTGCGGATGACACGAAGCTAGGTGGCGGTGTTAGCTGTGAGGAGGATGCTAAGAGGATGCAGGGTGACTTGGATAGGTTGGGTGAGTGGGCAAATTCATGGCAGATGCAATTTAATGTGGATAAATGTGAAGTTATCCACTTTGGTGGCAAAAATAGGAAAACAGATTATTATCTGAATGGTGGCCGATTAGGAAAAGGGGAGGTGCAACGAGACCTGGGTGTCATTATACACCAGTCATTGAAAGTGGGCATGCAGGTACAGCAGGCGGTGAAAAAGGTGAATGGTATGCTGGCATTTATAGTGAGAGGACTTGAGTACAGGAGCAGGGAGGTACTACTGCAGTTGTACAAGGCCTTGGTGAGACCACACCTGGAGTATTGTGTGCAGTTTTGGTCCCCTAATCTGAGGAAAGACATCCTTGCCATAGAGGAAGTACAGAGAAGGTTCACCAGATTGATTCCTGAGACGATAGGACTTTCATATGAAGAAAGACTGGATGAACTGGGCTTGTACTCGTTGGAATTTAGAAGATTGAGGGGGGATCTGATTGAAATGTATAAGATCCTAAAGGGATTGGACAGGCTAGATGCGGGAAGATTGTTCCCGATGTTGGGGAAGTCCAGAACGAGGGGTCACAGTTTGAGGATAGAGGGGAAGCCTTTTAGGACTGAGATTAGGAAAAACTTCTTCACACAGAGAGTGGTGAATCTGTGGAATTCTCTGCCACAGGAAACAGTTGAGGCCAGTTCATTGGCTATATTTAAGAGGGAGTTAGATATGGCCCTTGTGGTTACGGGGGTCAGGGGGTATGGAGGGAAGGCTGGGGCGGTGTTCTGAGTTGGATGATCAGCCATGATCATAATAAATGGCGGTGCAGGCTCAAAGGGCTGAATGGCCTACTCCTGCACCTATTTTCTATGTTTCTATGTATGCAGAAATTGCCAGGGCCCTAGCAGAGAATTTTAAATCATTCTTAATGACAGGAGAGGTACCAGAGGATTGGAGGATAGCCAATCTTACACCGCTGCTTGAAAAAGACTCCAAATAGAAACCAGGAAACTACAGTATAGGCCAGTAAGCCTGACATCAGCAATGGGAAAGTTATTGAAGGTATTCTACAGGACCAGACATATAATATTTGGATAGACATGACTTTGTACATGGCAGTTCATGTCTAACCAATCTTATAGTTTTTTGAGGAAGTTACCAGGAAAGTTGATGATAGCAAAGCACTGGATGTTGTCCACATGGACTTTAGTAAGGCATTTGACAAGGTCCCGCATGAGAGGCTGGTCAAGAAGATTCAGTCACTCGGCATTCAGGATGAGATAGTAAATTGGATTAGACATTGGCTTTGTGGGAGAAGCCGGAGAGTGGTAGTGGATGGTTACCTCTCTGACTGGAGGCCTATGATTAGTGGACTGCCGCAGGGATCGGTGCTAGGTCCATTGTTGTTTGTCATCAATATCAATGACCTGGATGATAATGTGGTAAACTGAATCAGCAAATTTGCAGATGACACCAAGATTGGCGGTGTAGTGGACAGCGAGGAAGGCTATTGTGGCTTGCAGAGGGATCTGGATCAGCTAGGAAAATGGGCTGAAAAGTAGCAGATGGAATTTAATCCAGAAGAGTGCAAGGTGTGGCACTTCAGTAGGTTCAACCAGGGTAGGTCTTACACAGTGAACGGTAGGGCACTGAGGAATGCAGTAGAACAAAGGGATCTGGAAATACAGGTCCATAATTCATTGAAAGTGACATCACAGGTAGATAGGATCGTAAAGAAAGCTTTTGGTACATTGGCCTTCATAAATCTAAGTACTGAGTATAGGAGATGGGATGTTATATTGAAGTTGTATAAGATGTTGGTGAGGCCTAATTTGCAGTATTGTGCGCAGATTTGGTCACCTAACTACAGGAAAGATGTAAATAAGGTTGAAAGAGTACAGAGAAAATTTACAAGGAGATTGCCAGGACTGGAGGAGCTAAGTAAAGGTTGAAAAGGTTAGGACTTTATTTCCTGGAGCACAGGAGAATAAGGGGAGATTTGATAGAGATATACAAAATTATGAGAGGTATAGATAAGGGTAAATGCACTGAGGCTGGGTGGTACTACAACCAGAGGTCACGAGCTAAAGGCGAAAGGTGAGAAGTTTAAGGGAAACATGAGGGGAATCTTTTTCACTCAAGAGGGTTGTGAGAGTGTCAACCAATCTGCCAGCACAAGTGGTGCATGTGAGCTTGATTTCAAAGCTTAGGTGAAGTTTGGGTAGGTACATGGACGGTCAGCGTATGGAGGGCTGTAGTTTGGGTGCAGGTCAACGGGAGTAGGCAAGTTAAATGGTTTTGACATGGACTAGATTTGCCGAAGGGCCTGTTTCTCTGCTGTGTTTTTCTATGACAAGGATTTCCATTAAAAAATCCCAACCCATGTAAATTAGGTATTTTTATGTTTGATAATTTGCACCTTTATAACTGTCTTTCTGCAGTACGAGCACTCCACGTTTTAAATTCAAGGAAATAAAAACTGGCTTTTAAGACTAATGTGTATATAAAATTCTCAGAATAGCTTACCAGACACAAAGTAGTTACAGCCTAGTTACAGCACCAGACAAGATGTTATAAATTCAGATTCCATCGTGGCAAGAAAGACTCAACATGATACATAACCACACTGGTAAACTTCCCCAGTGACTTCTGGCCCATGACACTCAACATGACGAGCAACATTCAGGTTGATATTGAAAACCTCAGTGCCACACTTGGGTCCTGCATAAGCAGAAGGAGCTCACCACTTTGTAAACCACCCACTCAATCATTCCAAAAGCCATCTCTTGTTCCACTGTGGAAGAGCCTGCAGTTCCCAGACTGACCTCATCAGCCACTCCAGAACCCACAAAACCAGACTCGAATTACTTCTTCATCCTGAAGGATTGCCAAAACAGGATGACAATGACCTGTAGGACTGCTAAACAACTGCCCTTCACGTGACCCCAGTGCTCCGTCAAGATTAATACCCTTTAAAGGAGTCAAATTATTCACAAGCTGTGAATCATCAGAATGCATCTAAATGGACAGCAACTACATCAGCTAATCCCAAAACCAAAGATAAATTTAGGGGACTACTTTCAGTAACAAAATGGGAAATTAGATGTAGTACAATGGCAAACTACCTTATGAGACATAGTGTGTGACTGTAGAACATGCTCAAGAACAATTCTAACAAACAGAAAAATTAAATTTGTGTAGAAGCATAATGTTTATTTTTTAATCAATGTAATAAGTCTAAAAATGTTGACAAATTTCATAGTAAAAAATGACAACAAAGTAAAATTCTTCTTGATCCAGTTTGAAAATTTCATACAGTTTGTCACAAGTCTCTCAACAGGTGCATTTTGGGAGGTCATGCTCAATTTTCTTTAAATACTTCAGGTTTGTAAATTAAGAATTCCCACAAAAATAGCATGCCAACTGACTAGGCACTTTTGAAGCAGCTTGGGTGAAGCTTCTCCTTACTGCCTGCTGGCTTTACCGTTTTCGTGTGTATCCATTCTACGAGACACAAAGGAGCACAATACAATGACACCATGTCACAAAGAAATGAGCTCACATTACAGCATACAATATTTTACAATAGTTAATAATCTAGCTCACTTGGGACTTGGGTAATGCCAGACCAACAGTTTCCCATATATTGCTATATTCCCATGGACAAAATACATATTTCTAATTCATCAGTTTTTAAGTTTTACATAATAATATACTTTCTCAAGAAGTTGGTATTTAAATGGAGTATGGTAATGAAATGGAGCACAGGAATGGGATCCCAGCGAGTTTAGAGGGAGTGTGGGAATAGGGAGCCCCGGCAAGTTTAAAGGGAATAAGGGCAGAGGGACAACAGCGATCTAAGGGAATCCAGTAAATCAGATGCCAAACCACTGCATTTTTGAACGGTGGTGTAAATTATTGGAGTTGACTCTATATCATTTGTTACACTAAAAAACTAAGTCTTTGAGAACTTATTTAGCTTTTTTAACTGTACAAGGAGCAACTCAAAATTGCTAAACCAATATAGAACATGCTACTGACCCGTTTTCCTCCTTGAGATGTTGGTACAATTCAGCTTTATTGTTAATGGAACTCAAACGGCCAGCAAATTCCTGATGCTTTCTTGAATTTGCTGTATTGATCCTATTTGTCCATAGGGTGAGCAAAGAGACTGGACCTGGAGATTGTTGTGACAGAAAGAGGAGAACAGATCACTACCCATTTAAAACAGGACAAGTGCACACAAATGATCTCCAACTTGAGCTCTCTCATCTCTCAAACACTCAGCGAATTTTTATCAGTCTATAATTTCAGAATTTAAAGTTTCAGCATATTCCCATCAGGGGAGGGTTGTATCTGGCTCATCCATCTGCACCACTGTTCTGCCCTCAAAGATGACATTAGAGACAGAGGTTTGAGCAAGAGCCAGAAACCCATTCACTTGTATCTATTGATCATCATCGCCCTCATCCCAATTTCTGTTCAATACATCGCAATACCAGAAACTGTGTAGTTAATACACTGCTCTTGCATCTGTGCACTTCCTGTTTAACACCCAACTTCCTATTTTGCAGTTCTGTAATAGCAGTTTCAATGTCTTCTGGATTATATATTCCTGTACATATCTGTAAAGGAAATTGACCATTTGCACTTGTGATCCATTTTAAACATCCGCTTCCTCTAAAGTGACTTTACAGTGCTTCCCTGAAGCTCCATGTAGACTAAACCTCTACAATGCTTTGCTTTGTGAACCATACGGGGAGGACATTAACAGACTTACTGATTGCATCACTGGCTACATCAGCTTCTAATACTATCAAGGACAGGTCACTGCTTCCCTAACAGCAAACCATGGGTCTCCAGCCAACTAAAGGCTCTTCTCTTAGATCAAGAGACAAGGAGGAACTGAAAGATGCAAAGGGAGCTAAAGGAGAAGATCATGGTGGCTAAAGGAGGAGGAAAAGCTTGAACAGAGGAGCATACGGGAGATGCGGACAGGCATGAAGAAAGAACATCACTAGCTTCAATCAGCCTAGCTGCAGAGCCTCAGAATGCAGCCATGACTAGGCTAATGAGTTAAACCAATTCTTCAATAGGTTTGACAACTGCCCTCCTCAGCACACCAGTCCAGGTGCTGAGGCACCCAATACTCCCTAAGCAGCAATGCCTCCTCTCCTCCCTCCTGTTCCACACAAGGACGAACAACACAGGCTACCACGGTCTACATCCCCTCCTTGCTCTGCACCTATCATCCACACCTCCATATACCAACTGCCATCGTCCCGATCTTCATCCACCACTCCCCAGCCCCCATCTTCCACCAACTCCCCAGTCGTCATGGACTCACCTTCACTACTGAGCAGGTGAGAAGGAGTCTGGGGAAACTCAGACATGGCAAAACATTGGGCCCAGATGGTGTGAACTGCAAGGTCCTGAAGGAGTGTGCTGAGCAGCTGTGTGAGTACTACAGAGCATTTTCAATTTGAGTCTCAGCCTGGAAAGGGCCCCGACTGTGGAAAACATCATGTGTGGACCTAGTACCCAAGAACGGCCACAACCAAAAGTCTTGAAAGACTACCATCCAGTGACCCTGACCTCACACATCATGAAGACCCTACAGAAGCTGGTCCCGGCTCACCTCCAAACTCTGAGCAGATCAGCTCTTGATCCCCTGCAATTTGCCTACCAGTTTGCCACACTGGAGTCGACGATGCTATCATCTACCTGCTGGACAGAGCCTACTCCCATTTGGCTCTGCGAGGATCATGTTTTTTGATTTCTCAAGTCCTCATACAGCCCTCATTGCTGGGGAAAAAGCTCTGTTCAATGTAGAATGGCACTTCCATAGTCCTGGACCACAGTTTGTGCAGCTTCAGAGCAGTATGTTATGCATGGCTATAAGCAGCACTGGGACCCCACAGGGGAATCATCTGCAGCTCAACATTAGTAAGACAAAGAAGATGGTGATACACTTTAGGAAGACTAAGCTTGCATTGCTCCCTGTTACAACTGATGGTGAGGACATGGATGTGGTGAGGACCTACAACGGTGCAAGCTGAATCATCTGCACTCAACATTAGTAAGACAAAGGAGATAGTGATGGACTTGAGGAAGTCTGATCCTGCACTGCTCCTTGTTACTATTGATGGTAAGAATATGGATATGGTGAGGATCTACAAGTACCTGGGGGTGCACCTGAATGACAGACTTGAGTGGAGCACCAACACTGAGGCTGTGTACAAGAAGGACCAGAGTTACGTCTACTTCCTGAGGAGACTGAGGTTTTTGGAGTATGCAGGCCTCTCCTTCACATGTTCTACCAGTCTGTTGTCTCCAGTACAATCTTCCATGCGGTGAGGTGCTGGGACAATGGCATGAACATGGGTGATGCCGACAGGCTCAATAAACTGATTAGAAAGGCTGGCTCTGTTTATAGGAGTCAAACTGGACACACTGGAGGCTGTGGTAGAACAAAGGACCCTACAGAAAATCCTGACAATTCTAGACAGTGTTTCTCACTCTCTGCATCCCACCTTGGCTAAACAGAGGAGCACTTATAGTAATAGACTAAGACAATTGCGCTGCTCCAAAGAGTGCTATATGAGGTCATTCTTGGTCTCAGCCATTAGACTCTATAATGAGTCAACCTATAGCTGGGGAAGTGATGACCCACTCCTGTTTGAAGTAACATTTTTCATTCTTTCTTACTTCTCTTCTAATATTTGTATTTTTGCATATCTGGGCACTTGTAATGTTACCATGATACTATAATTTCCTTTGAGATCAATAAAGTATCCATCTATCTACCTATAACTTTATAATGCATTAGAAAAACTAAAGTCAAAGCATTTTTATATATAGTGGATTCTGGTTAATTGGGACAAATCAGGACCAGTACATCTTTGCCCAGTTAAGTAGTAGCCCCAATTAGCCAAAGTTTCATGGAAATAGTTAAAAAGGATAAAAAAAATCAATTTTAACTGAGTCAACAAATGATGTATTTAAATGAAATACAGAACAAATTAGAACACCGACAATACACTCTAATATTGTACAACTATGTATTAGTTCCTAATAGTTATCGACAGAGGAATTGTAGGCTGCCATGATCTTTTGATTGACTGTAAATGAACAAAATCAATGCAGGCACCTAGTGCAGATAAAGAACTGCCTTCACACAATGTTTTCAACAATTGCATCCTCCAAATCTTCATTCTCATTGTAATATTCAAACTGATTATATCTTCAAATTCTTTATAGTTCCTAACTTGAAGTAGTGAAATCATTTCAATTTCACTCCTGCCATCTCTCGCACCTCCAAGCCTGAAAGCTTGAAATTGTGGTGAGTAAAACAGTTCCGAATTGTCTTACTGCTTATTTCTTAGCAACATCAGTGACAAAAATCACGGCTTTTTGAACACAAACTGACACTATTTAAAAACTTTTCGTATCAAGTACAGTGTAGTGTCTAAACGATCACATATGTGCATGTGACTGACGCCAGTTAGAAGCTGTTCAGTATCTGTCTCCTGTTCCAACTGAGCATCATAGTGTCCCAAATAAACAAATGGAATCCTGGCTATTTTCTTCATTAGTTTCTGTTCTTTAATAGTTGTCCCAAACAGGTGGCTGCCCCGATTAACTGATGGTCCAATCAACTGGAATCTACTGTGATGTCACGCCTAAATGACACATTAAGTACCTGCTGCTTTAAATACAAAGTCAACTCACCTTTAACTTTCTCTGCAGGTGGTGTTTCCCCTACACTAACCCGTGGTTTTTTGTTCAGTGGTTCAGGGGAGTCAGGAGAGTCTTTGATTATCTCAGCTTCAGCCACTTCATCTTTTTCTCGTTCCAGTGCTCCCTTTTGTCTTTACAAATAAATTCAAACTTTCATTAGTGTACAGATAAGATTAAATTGTGTTACCATTCACATTTTGCTGTGAACGTTAACACAATTCACTCCTGTCAATGTGAAATTACGGTAAATGTACACTAAACAGTTGTAGAATCAGAGAATCTGTATGTTACAATGGAGGAGAAATAGGTCAAATCCTAATAATGACATTGCTAAGGATTGAACAGAAGCTGTCAGATGACAATAATTTTTTGAGATTTGGCCAAAATTTATTTCCTTCTCCTCACTCCTGAAAGACTATAACCATATGGTATAAGAGTGCTGACACATGCAGGCATACCAGCAGAGTAGTATTTTTCCCAAATGCCATCCGTATATTCTGTGTGTTTACAACAAAACACCAATTTTTTCAGACCTCTTTTTTGACACATTTTCACAAATTATCATTTCAAAACCATCTATTGGAGAAGTTTAATCTTAGTTTTGGATTATTAATCTGCTACTTAGGTAATGGTGACCTAAAATGTTTCTCAGAGCAGCAAGCTTGACCTAATACTAGGCGTTACTTTAACAGAGGCTATATACTTGTCCTGATCCCAAGCATACAGGGACAAATAAGAGCGATGGGGCCGAAACTTGCTGGTCTTCCTGCACAACAAGATGTCTGTAAGAGAATGCTGCCAGCTGGCACTTTCCAGGCTGCAGAGTGTGTGCTGAGAGAGGCACTGAAGCTCAGTGCAGCCAGTGCAAAGGCTCTGTGGGGAAGGACCACAGTCTAGGCTCCTTCCGCTTCTGCGCACGAAGGGACTGAGTTGTATGGGGATGCCCCTCAAACACAAAACAGTTTATCACCTTGGGGCTGCATAAGGGCTATGGTGTTATGGTGGCATTGACCATGAAGATTTGCATCGTTTCTCCTTTTGTTTTCATTTATCATGAATAAAGTTTATTTTTGAACCATATACAAAGAATGAAGGAGCAGATAGTAAAAAGAAATGCAGCAAGTACAAGCTCTTTCTCGTCATTTCAAATTCTCAGAAATATTTTCCCCTGTGCTCCACATTATGTGGTTAATTCCTATGAGTCTTCAGGGAAGTAGGAACGGAGTGTGAACACTGCTTTGTTAGTGTCTAATAAAAAAGGTAGTCACACAGTCTCTGTTCCAACTCCAGATCTATTCCAATGTAGCTTAAGGTACCTTAGAGTGCTGTATCCCCCTAGGTGAACAGAGACACTGAAGCAAACGGCTTACAGCAGAAGCAACAATATTAATGTAATTTAATCTACTTTAAATATTGGATTACTTATACATTAATCTTCTTCAGTTATAACATATTAATCTCCTTGTGAATGACCATATCTTAACAATGCTCTATTGATCAGGTAACTGGCAGGTATTCCAGGGGCTAGTCATTCTGCAGTCCTTGTCTAGGCATCTTTTACTGGAGCAAGGTGCAGTATGGGTATGTGTGCTTTATATATTTGGCATACTGACAGGACATACATCAAGACATTGTTTTCCGCAAGGAATAGGGTCAGGTAGTAAAACATGCAAAAAGCATGAAAAATGATAATTGAAAAGTAAGAAAAATGCAAAAAAAAAGAGGCATCTTTCTTCCTACCAAATACAACCTTAAATGAACATAAACTTACTCTAAAAGTGCTAAGAATAAAAATCTAATCTAAAAGTTTTATCTGAAATGAATAAAAACACCAAGCAACACTCACAACCCGCTGGAGGAACTCAGCAGGTCGGGCAGCATCCGTGGAAACGATCAGTCAATGTTTCGGGCCGGAACCCTTGGTCAGGACAGTAGAGGGAAGGGGCAGAGGCCCTATAGAGAAGGTGGGGGGAGGGTGGGAAGGAGAAGGCTGGTAGGTTCCAGGTGAAAAACCACTAAGGGGAAAGATAAAGGAGTGGAGGAGGGGAAGCAAGGAGGTGATAGGCAGGAAAGGTGAAGGAGGAATAGGGGAAAAACACAATGGGTAGTAGAAGAAGGAGGCGGAACCATGAGGGAGGTGATAGGCAGCTGGGGGAGGGGGCAGAGTGAAATAGGGATAGGGGAAGGGAGGGGGAGGGGGAGGGAATTACCGGAAGTTGGAGAATTCTATGTTCATACCAAGGGGCTGAAGACCACCTAGACGGTATATGAGGTGTTTCTCCTCCAACGTGAGCTTAGCCTCATCATGGCAGTAGAGGAGGCCATGTATGGACATATCCGAATGGGAATGGGAAGCTGAGTTGAAGTGGGTGGCTACCAGGAGATCCTGTCTGTTGTGGCGGACGGAGCGGAGGTGCTCGACGAAGTGGTCCCCCAATCTGTGTTGGGTTTCACCGATGTAGAGGAGGCCGCACCGGGAGCACCAGATGCAATAGATGACCATCTATTCGGATATGTCCACACATGGCCTCCTCTACTGCCATGATGAGGTTAAACTCAGGTTGGAGGAACAACACCTCATATACCGTCTAGGTAGTCTCCAGTCCCTTGGTATGAACATAGAATTCTCCAACTTCCGGTAAATCCCTCCCCCTCCCTTCCCCTATCCCTATTTCACTCTGCCCCCTTCCCCAGCTGCCTATCACCTCCCTCATGGTTCTCATTGTGTTTTCCCCTATTCCTTCTTCACCTTTCCTGCCTATCACTTCCCTGCTTCCCCTCCCCCACCCCTTTATCTTTCCCCTTACTGGTTTTTCACCTGGAACCTACCAGCCTTCTCCTTCCCACCCACCCCCCACCTTCTTTATAGGGCTTCTGCCCCTTCCCTCTTCAGTCCTGACGAAGGATTCCGGCACGAAACGTTGACTGATCGTTTCCACGGATGCTGCCTGACTTGCTGAGTTCCACCAGCGTGTTGTGAGTGTTGCTTTGACCTCAGCATCTGCAGAGTATTTTGTGTTTAATAAAAACACCAAAATACTTAAAAGGAAATTCTGTAATATCCACACACTCGAGACTTTGAACTGGCAGATTTTCTGGGCTATCGAATATTATTTAATATATTTCATATTAATATATTCTGTATAATATTATAATATATATTATTAATAATATGAAACTATTAATTCCTTTTAAAAAATATGCCAATACAGTATAATCTATTTTCCTATGAACCTGGGTGTGCTATTTGTTGAGCTTTGGGATTTCTGAATAGTCCTATTGGAATGTTATTATATCAGCTAACAACTTTCATTGAATGTACTGACACTTAGAAGTGATTGATTTTGAAATCACAAATTGCAACTGTTTAAACATTTTGGTCTCCACCCCCCACGGGACCTTTTCAGAATGGCAGGCAGTGACTAGTGGGGTACCGCAAGGCTCAGTGTTGGGACCCCAGTTGTTTACAATATATATTAATGACTTAGACAAGGGAATTCAATGCAGCATCTCCAAGTTTGCGGATGACACGAAGCTGGGCGGCAGTGTTAGCTGTGAGGAGGATGCAAAGAAGATGCAAGGTGACTTGGATAGGTTAGGTGAGTGGGCAAATTCATGGCAGTTGCAATTTAATGTGGACAAATGTGAAGTTATCCACTTTGGTGGCAAGAACAGGAAAACAGATTATTATCTGAATGGTGACCCATTAGGAAAAGGGGAGGTGCAACGAGACCTGGGTGTCATTGTACACCAGTCATTGAAAGTGGGCATGCAGGTACAGCAGGCGGTGAAAAAGGCGAATGGTATGCTGGCATTCATAGCAAGAGGATTCGAGTACAGGAGCAGGGAGGTACTACTGCAGTTGTACAAGGCCTTGGTGAGACCACACCTGGAGTATTGTGTGCAGTTTTAGTCTCCTAATCTGAGGAAAGACATTCTTGCCATAGAGGGAGTACAAAGAAGGTTCACCAGATTGATTCCTGGGATGGCAGGACTTTCATATGATGAAAGACTGGATGAACTAGGCTTATACTCGTTGGAATTTAGAAGATTGAGGGGGGATCTTATTGAAACGTATAAAATCCTAAAGGGATTGGACAGGCTAGATGTAGGAAGATTGTTCCCGATGTTGGGGAAGTCCAGAACGAGGGGTCACAGTTTAAGGATAAAGGGGAAGTCTTTTAGGACCGAGATGAGGAAAAACTTCTTCACACAGAGAGTGGTGAATCTGTGGAATTCTCTGCCACAGGAAACAGTTGAGGTCAGTTCATTGGCTATATTTAAGAGGGAGTTAGATATGGCCCTTAGATAGGGATCGGGGGTATGGGGGGAAGGCTGGTACAGGGTTCTGAGTTAGATGATCAGCCATGATCATGCTGAATGGTGGTGCAGGCTCGAAGGGCCGAACGGCCTACTCCTGCACCTATTTTCTATGTTTCCATCTGTTTATTCTGCCCCGAGCTCTCATTCCCCACCCCCCATATCTCCCAGAAACATATATTTGTTTTATTTCTAACCATTCCCAGTTTAATAAAAAATTATCAGTCTGAAACATTAACATGCCTTTTCTCTTCACACACAGTCCCTGAGCAGCTGAGTTTTCCCAGGATTTTCTGCTTTTACTTTAAATCGCCAACTACTGCCCTTTGGGCAACACAACTGGAAAGGTTAAGCAGGGTGAAATAACCTACTGTTAAGATTTTTCTGTCTGCAATATAATGGAAGTTATGTAAAACAAATCATGTTATTTGAAAAAAAGATTGAACAGAAGTATTTTAAAATAAAGGTAATCCCAAATTTAGAGTCAATGAGAAGTAGATCTAGTCTATCTAGTCTATGTGGACACCATTTAAACTCCCTACTCCTATCGACCTGCACCAGGATCCTAGTCTTCTACAACCCTACCATCCATGTACCTATACAAACTTCTCTTAAACGTTTAATTGAGCTCGCAAGCACCACTTGTGTTGGCAGCTTGTTCTATACTCTCATGGCACCCTGAGTGAAGTTTCCCCTCATGATCCCTTTAAACTTTTCACCTTTCACCCTTAACCCATGATCTCTGGTTGTCATCCCACCCAACCTCAGTGGAGAAAGTCTGTTTGCATTAACCCTATCTACACCCCTCAATTTTGTATACCTCCATCAAACCTCCTCTCAGTCCTCTACGTTTTAAGGAATACAGTCCTAATCTACTCTATCTTTCCTTATAATGCAGGTATTCCAGACCCAGTAACACCCTCGTACGTTTTCTCTGTACTTTTTCAACCTTACGAACATCTTTCCTGTAGGTAGGTGACCAAGATTGCACACAATACTCCAAATTAGGCCTCACCAACGTCAACATAACATCCCAGCTTCTGCACTCAATACCTTGATTTATGAAGGCCAATGAGCCAAAGAGCTTTCTTTACGAATTATGTATGTACCTGCATTCCCAGATCCCTTTTTACCACACTTCTCAGTGCCTACATTCACTGTGTAGGGCACCAAGGAATTATTTTTTTCTCCTCTTAGTGGAGCGTTCTATTCAACACTCTTCTCAGTACAGTTCCATAGCCTCTTCATTTAGATAATGCACTCACCGTTCAGAATCTTGCCAAGATTTGTCAGACTCATATTCCTTCGCTGACTTTTCAGATTTATCTTCTTTATCTTCTCTTTTCCTGCGACTCTTTTTGCGCTCCTCCTCTTCTGGAGGCTTGCTCCGACAGGCCAGCAAGCATTCCAGTACACGTTGATGTTTCTCAGAGTTATTTAAGTGTGCCCTTACAAGGGTTTCTAACTCGTTCCACATTACCCTGTATTGTTCATCCCTGTAAGAGAAAGGGTTCAGAACACATGACAAATTACTGGCATAAAACAACAAAACCAATATCAGAATGCTGCTACTTAATTCATGCAAAAGTGTTATGATAGTATGAGCTTACATCAACAAATTTTTTAATCCTACATTTGAACATATAATCGAGCAGAGACCACATGCACAGTGGTGCTAGAAAGTTTTGAACCCTGTAGAATTTTCTTTATTTCTGCATAAATATGACCTAAAATGTGATCAGACCTTCACAAGTCTTAAAACTAGAATCCAATTAAATAAATTACCCAAAAAACATTATACTTGTTCATTTATTTATTGAGAAAAATGATCCAGTATTACATGTGTTTGTTACAAAAGTATGTGAACTTCTGGGGCAATGCCTTCTACGAAAGCTATTTGGAGTCGAGTGTACCAAGCAATGACATGAGATTAGAGATGTGGATTGTAGAGGTGCCCTGACCTATAAAAAAGACACACAAAGTCTCAAAGATGATCTGTTTATGTACACCAGGCCTCAATCAAAACAACTTTCAGAAGGCCTAAGAATTGTACAGATGCATGAAGCTGGAAAAGGTTATGAAAACATTTCTAAAGAGCTAAGGGTTCATCGGTCCATGGTAAGAGAAATTGTCTCCAAATGGAGGAAACTCAGTACAGTTGCTACTCTCCCTGGGAGTGGGCATCCTGCAAAGATCACACCAAGGACACAACATGCAATGCTGAAGGAGGTGAAAAAGAACCCAAGGGTAACAGCAAAAGACCTGCAAAAATCTCTAGAACTTGCTGAAGTCTCTGTTCATGTATCCACTACACGAAAAACTTTGAACAAAAATGGTGTTCGTGGAAGGACACCACAAAGGAAACCACTGTTCTCCAAAACAAGACATTGCTGCACATCTCAAGTTTGAAAAAGACCACCTGAATGTTCTACAATGCCTCTGGAACAATGTTATGTGGACAGATGAGACAAAAGTTGAACATTTTGGCAGAAATGCACATTGCTATGTTTGGAGGGAAAAGGGCACTGCACACCAACACCAAAACCTCAGCCTAACTGTGAAGCATGGGTCATGGTTTGGGGCTGCTTTGCTGCCTCAGGGCCTGGACAGCTTGCAATTGTTGAGGGAACAATGAATTCAAAATTGTATCAAGACATTTTACAAAAGAACGTAGTAGAAGTTGGATAATGCAATAAGACAATGATCCGAAAGACAAAAGTAAATCAACGATCGAATGGTTTAAAAAGAAGAACATTTGTGTTCTGGAATGGCCAAGTCAAAGTCCTGACCTTAATCCTATGGCAATGTTGTGGAAGAACCTGAATCAAGCAGCTCATACAAGGAAGCCCACCACATCTCGGTGTTGAAGCAGTTTTATAAGGAGGAATGGCTTAAGGTTCCTCCAACCCGATGTGCAGGACTGATCAACAGTACTGGAAATGTTTGATTGAAGTTATTGCTGCACAAGGGGCGGTGGGGGGGGGGGTTACTAAAAGCAAAGGTTCACATACTTTTTCCAACAAAAGCACACAACATTGGGTCTTTCTTCTCAATAAATAAATAAACAAGTATGATGTTTTTGTGTTATTTATTTAATTGGGTGCTCCACCTAGTTTTAGAACTTTATGTGAAGACCTGATCACATTTTAGGTCATACTTATGCAGAAATAGATAAAATTCTAGCACCACTGTATTGCCTTGAACCACTGCTTTCCAGAGATGGTGGTGAATGATCAGAGACGTAAAACTATTTCTACCTCAACTACACTGGCTTTTATACGAACTGTTTTTTATGCCACTTATGTTAGCACTCTGAGTCCTGACTGGAATGAAGGCAATTGAAATATTGGAAAAATATCAATTCAATTTATGAAACCAATCTCTGTTCACAAACTTTTGTCTGATGAAAGAATCAGTTTCAATGGAACTGGAATTTGTCTATTATTGTCTGATGTACTGAGACACAGTGAAGAGGTTGTCTTGGATACTGTTCATAAGATGACATCACTACATAGTACATTTGTTCAACAAGGTAAAACAATAGCAATACAGAATAAAGTGTAATGCAGGCAAGCAATAATTGCAAGACCACAAGGTAGATTATGAGGTCAAATGTCCAATATATCCTATTAGGGAACTATTTAGTCATATTATATCAACAGGGTAGAAGCTGTCCTTGAGCCTGGTGATATGCACTTTCTGCCTTTTGCATCTTCAGCTCAATGGAAGAGTAGAGGAAGAGGAGAGAGAATGTCCAGTGCGGCTGGAGTTTTTGACTATGCTGGCTGTTTGTTGATGCAGCAAGTAGCATAGACAGACAGAGTGCATAGAGGGGAGACTGGCTTTCGTGCTTAGCTAAGCTGTGTCCACAACTCTCTGTAGTTTTTTTTGCAGTCACGTGCAAAGCAGTTGCCATAGAAAGCCGTGATGCATCCACACAGGATGCTTTCTATGAAAACTGGTAAAGGACAATGGGGACATGCCAAATTTCTTTAGCCTCTTGAGGAACTAGGGGCGTTGGTGAGCTATTTTTTTTAAACCATGACATCAACATATTTGGACCAGGACAGGCAATTGGTGATGTTCATTTCTCGGAACGTGAACCCCTCAACCTTAACAACATTGATGTAGAGAGGAACTTGGGCACTGCCCCCTCCCTCCTGAAGTCATTGACTAGCTTTTTTGCTTTACTGACATTGAGGGAAAGGTTGTTGACATGATACCATGTTACTAAGCTAACTCCTTCCTGATATTCATCAGAAGAGTCAAGTGTAATCATTTTAAATTTTAGTTTGACTCAAAAGAGGTTGTTACTATATTTCCTGTCATAATGCCATCGACATTATGGAGCTAAACGGCAACTCCTCTGCTTGCATCTTCGGAAACAGCTCTACTTCCATCTTTAGTATCTTTATTTTTCCCTTTTTTGAAGACCCTGACCTGGAGTTACACGCTGACCGGTTCTTTGCGGGAATGGGACCCGCTCTCGGGGTTTCACAACCGGCCGTTGTTCTGCACACCAAGGGCTCAGATTTGGAAGCCTAAGATCTCGGGGCTCTGGAGATGGGTGGATCGAGGGTCAGTGTCACAGCAGGAGACCCGTGTGTTGTCGGAGGAGTTGGGATATCTGCGACTATGTGCCTGGAGACCCGAGATCTTTGCGATTTTCAGGCACAGAGCTCGGAAAAAGCGACATAATGGACTTTTAACATCGTAAACCAGCCAGTTGTTTGTTATGTCTCCCCACTTGCTAGGAAAACGGAGACACCTTCCTCTCCCTCATTAGGGGGAGAGAGAGCCTGTGGTTTGTCATATATCGGGTAAAACACAAAGCCTTTGGGGTAACTGCAAGTCTGTGTCTTTGCTATTGCTTTGCTCACTCTTGAGTGCTCAGTGCTTTTCTTTTGCCGGTGGGGGAGGGGGGATTTTTGCTCGCTGCCACTTGTGCGCGGGAGGGAGGGGAGCTGGGGGGGACTTCGGGGTTCTAACATTTAACTGTTGTTCACTCTTTGGGGCACTCCTCTGTTTTTGTGGATGGTTGCGAAGAAAAAGCACTTCAGGATGTATATTGTATACATTTCTCCGACACTGAACTGAACCTTTGAACATTAAATTGGCACAAATACTGACTGATTAGAAATGAAGACAACTTGCCTCTCAGTTGGATGGTAGATAAGCAAAAAGGAATTGAAATCACAGAAACATATCAAAAGTGTGGAACAAAATGCTACAATTAGCACAAAAAGGGTTAGTTGCCATGGATGGGGGGGGGAGGAGGGCAGGAAGGCATTGAAAACTCTCCTACTTCTGCTACTTCCACAACTACAGAAAGTTCAGAAAAAAAACCTGTAAGCACTGCAAGCACTGGGAGAAAAAGAATGAGTGTTTCAAAAAGCAATGAAATTGGATATAGTTGGATTTTTCAAAGTAAGATGGAAGAAAGTAAGAAGTAAGATGCCTTCCCTGTTTTTATTTATTCTCACCAACTCTTTTGTCATTTAATACATGCAGCATCCACTGATGGGAGGTGCAGCTTTCAAGCTCATGGTTCCATCTGTAGCTGGATCACAAACTTATTTTGTGACAGAAAGCAGTTTGTGAGACTAGGTAAGAACATCTCCACATTCGGCTCAGTTAACACTCGCTCCCCTCTTTTATTTTCTCTGTACACCAACAACCGGGAGTGCGGAGGACACCACTGTTATTGGACTAATCACTAGAGCAGAGGAATCCTCGTACCACCAGGAAGTATACAGGATAGTGCCCTGCGCAATCGCAACAACTTTGAGATGAATGCTCTCAAAACCATGGAGATGTATATATATTTCTCCTGAAGTTGGTCTCCTTTTCATCCACTATTATCAACAACTGTTTCAACATTCAGGTTCTTGGGCATCGTGATTTCACAGAACCTCGTGGGAGAACCATACCTCTTTCAATAACAAAAAGGCACGGCAGAGGATGTACTCCTTGCAGCAGTTGGTAAAATTCCATCTTCCCCGGAACATACTGATGCAATTCTACATGGCCATCATAGAGAGCATCCTCACATCAACTAATACTGTCTGGTTTGGTGCAGCATCCTCTCCCAGCATACAAAAACTACAACAAACTATCAGATCAGCTGAAAAGGTCACTGGCTGCAGCCTACCATCACTGCAGCACTTGTATGTGTCCAGGACAAAGAACCAGGCAGGCAAAAGCATTACGGACACAACCCACCCAGCAAAAGCTCCCTTCTGGGAAACACCATAGGGCTATTAAAACAGAAAATTCATACCATTAGGCAGTTAATTTGATCATCTGCCACCCCGTCACTGAACTGTAAACACTAACCCAATTTAATACTGCTGTTTACATTGGAAATACACAATGGTCTTTATGAGTTTAAGCACATTTTATTCCATATCTGCACTTTAACCTCCAAGCTTACTTTTATATTGTGGCGACCCACTTTCTAGCACACACGAACCGGCTCACGAAGCAGCGCGTGCAGGCAGAGAGGCCGGCCCCAAAGAGGGCGCCAGGCTATCTTCACCAGCAGGGGGAAAATCCCACACGCGGAAAGGGCCTGGGAATATGCATCCCCCACAGCAGTCCCGCCCGGGAAGGGCGGGAACAGGAAGGCTTTGAAGGAGGCCGCAAAGTTTGAATAAATCTCTTTTATTGCAACTCCAACCCACTGACTACGTGCCGTTATTCTAGCGCTGTGTGTAGCACACCGCTACAATTAGTGACCCCTACGGCCCAAACGATATTTGGACCAGAGATGACCGACGCCGCATCTGTTCACACAGTTTCGTTAAAACTGCCAAGCTTCTGGATGCTGCGACCCCGCTTATGGTTCAAACAAGCAGAAGCGCAATTCCACATTCGGCAGATTACCTCGGATTCCACTTGTTACTACTACGTGGTGAGCTCCCTCGACCAGGAGACAGCTGCACAAGTTGAGGAGTTTATACAGTCGCCCCCCGGAGGATGGCAAATACACAGCAGTCAAAGCCCTGCTCATAAGGACTTTTGGACTCTCATGGTGCGAACCAGCTACCTGCTTACCGCACCTGGATGGTTTGGGAGACAGGCCACCGTCGGCATTAATGAACGAAATGCTGGCCCTGGCTGAAGGTCCCAAACCCTGCCTCATGTTTGAGCAGGCGTTCCTAGAGCAACTGCCTGAGGACATATGCCCGCTGCTGTCCGACGCAGATTTCAGCGACCCCTGGAAGGTGGCGGCCCAGGTAGATGTGCTGTGGAATGCCAAAAAGGGGAGAGGGGCATCCGTCGCACAGATCACCAAGCCGCGTGCCCAACGGCAGACCAGCCCAGGCCCAGCAGCAGAGCCCAACGAACAATGGTGCTTCTACCAGCAGCAGTGGGGCACAGAGGCCCGCCGCTGTAGACCACCCTGCAAATTCCTGGGAAACGCCAAGGTCCAGCTGCCGCTGATGGCTACGGCAGCTGGCCATCAGGACAGCCTCCTGTATGTCTGGAACAAGCAGTTGGGACGCCGCTTTTTGGTCGACACCGGAGCGGAGATCAGTGTTTTACCTCCAACGAGTTACGACACCCACAACAGAGGACCGGGACCCACCCTGAGGGCCGCAAGTGGCAGCACAATACGGACCTACGGCACCCGCACGGTGTGGCTACAGTTCAGCTCCAGCCGGTTCATGTGGGACTTCACACTGGCCGCCGTGGCCCAACCACTCCTGGGGGCGGATTTTCTGCGGGCCCACAGCCTGCTGGTCGACCTGCAAGGGAAGTGACTAGTCCACGCCAAGACTTTTCAAACGTTCTCCCTGGGTGAAGCAAAGTTGCCAGCCCCACACCTGGAATCCATCACACTGTCTGACGACGAATTCACCAGGGTCCTGGCGGATTTCTCATCAGTTCTGACACCGCAGTTCACGGCAGCCATGCCCAGACACGGAGTACAGCACCACATCCCGACCCAGGGACCACCCCTCCACGCCCGTGCTCAAAGGATTCCCCCGGACAAGCTCCGACTGGCGAAGGAGGAGTTCAAGAAGATGGAGGAATTGGAGATCATACAACGGTCTGACAGCCCATGGGCCTCCCCCCTGAACATGGTGCCCAACGCAAGCAGGGGCTGGAGACCTTGAGGTGACTACCGCAGACCGAAGGAGGCTACGCCAGACCGCCGCACATTCAAGACTTTGCAGCAAACCTACAAGGATCTTTTCCAAGGTAGACCTCGTCCGGGGATACCATCAAGTCCCAGTACATCCGGACGACATCCCCAAAACAGCACTCATCACCCCGTTTGGACTTTTCGAATTCCTCCGAATGCTGTTCGGTCTAAAGAATGCCGCACAGACGTTCCAGCGGCTAATGGACGCGGTGGGACGCGACCTGGACTTTGCATTCATCTATTTGGACGACATCCTCATAGCCAGCAGTAGTCGGCAGGAGCATCTGTCCAACCTCCGCCAGCTCTACTCCCACCTGAGCGAATTCGGCCTTACAATCAACCCAGCCAAATGCCAGTTCGGACTCGACACCATCGACTTCCTGGGCCACAGGATTACTAAAGACGGGGCAACCCCGCTGCCTGCCAAGGTAGACGCCGTCTGCCATTTCCCCCGACCCAATACAATCAAAGGCCTGCAGAAATTCGTGGGTATGGTGAATTTCTACCACCGTTTCCTCCCTTCAGCAGCCCGAATCATGCGCCCCCTGTTCACCCTGATGTCGGGTAAGGGCAAGGACATTACCTGGGACGAAGAAGCCGCAGCCGCTTTCATTAAAACCAAAGAAGCCTTGGCAAACACCGCGATGCTAGTGCACCCCAGAATGGACGTTCCTACTGCCCTCACGGTGGACGCATCCAACACAGCAGTCGGTGGAGTGCTGGAGCAACTCATCGAGGGTCGCTGGCAACCCCTGGCGTTCTTCAGCAAACACCTACGACCACCCGAACTCAAATACAGTGCTTTCGACCGGGAGCTATTGGCACTATACCTGGCAATCCGGCATTTCAGGTACTTCTTAGAAGGTAGGCCCTTCACCGCATTCACGGACCACAAACCGCTTACCTTTGCGTTCACTAAGGTGTCCGACCCCTGGTCATCCCGCCAGCAGCTATATCTGTCCTACATCTCCAAGTACACGACGGACATCCGGCATGTCTCCAGAAAGAACAACATCATGGCAGACGCACTATCCAGACCGACCATACAGGCCCTGTCCCAGGGGGTGGACTATGCAGCACTGGCGGAGGCACAGCAGGCAGACGATGAGATCCCTAGTTACAGAACTGCAGTCTCCGGTTTGCAGCTCCAAGAGCTCCCCGTAGGCCCAGGTGAGAGGACCCTACTGTGTGACGTAGCTACCAGCCAACCCTGCCCCATCATCCCAGCAACCTGGCGGCGGTGAGGAGATTTCGAGTCCATTCACTACTTAGCGCACCCCCTATCAGGACAACCGTCCAGCTGGTCTCCAACAGGTTCATGTGGTATGGACTGCGTAAACAGGTCAGTGAACAGGCCAAAACGTGCACGCAGTGCCAAACGGCCAAGGTGCAGCGGCACACCAAGGCTCCGCTGCAGCAGTTCGAACCCACCCGCCGGAGGTTCGACCACATCCATGTGGATATCGTGGGGCCCCTGCCAGTGTCGCGAGGAGTGCCGTACCTCCTAACTATTGTAGACCGGTTCACCAGATGGCCAGAGGCAATCCCGCTCACCGACACCACCTCCAAATCCTGCGCCCGAGCACTGATCGCAACCTGGGTAGCACGCTTCGGGGTACCAGCCGACATTACCTCCGACAGAGGCGCCTAGTTCACCTCCAGCCTGTGGTCGGCTATGGCCAGCCTTTTAGGAACACAGCTACACCACACAACTGCCTACCACTCACAGTCGAACGGACTAGTGGAGCGTTTCCACCATCACCTGAAATCGGCTCTCATGGCCCGCCTGGAGGGGCCTAACTGGGTGGACGAGCTTCCCTGGGTCCTGCTCGGAAACTGCACGGCACCCAAAGAGAATCTGCACACCTCGTCGGCCGAGTTGGTGTACGGTGCATCCCTGGTCGTCCCAGGAGAGTTCATACCAGCCCCAAGGGAGCAAGAGGAAGAACCCACAGCAGTCCTGGACAGACTACGGGAGAGGCTCGGTAACCTGGCCCCCATACCCACTTCACAGCACGGACAGAGCCCGACCTGCGTACCCAAAGACCTGCAGAACTGCAAGTTTCTTTTTGTACGACGGGGCGGACACCGGGCACCGCTACAGCGGCCCTACGAGGGGCCGTTTAAGGTGATCAGGAACAACAGGTCCACATTCGTGCTGGACATTGGGGGGAGAGAGGAGGTTTTCGCGGTGGACCGACTCAAACCAGCCCATGTGGACGGCGCAGCCGGTCCGGGCTCAGGCACCGCAGCGCAGGGGCAGACCTCCCAAACAGAGGCCGATCCAGACTGTGGACATTGGGGGAGGTATCACCAGTTCTGGCGGGGGGGGGGGTATGTAGCGACCCACTTTCTAGCACACACGAACCGGCTCACGAAACAGCGCGCGCAGGCAGAGGGTCGGCCCCAAAGAGGGCGCCAGGCCATCTTCACCAGCAGGGGGAAAATCCCGCGCGCGGAAAGGGTCTGGGAATATGCATTCCCCACAGCAGTCCTGCCCAGGGAGGGTGGGAACGGGAAGGCTTTAAAGGAGGCCGCAAAGTTTGAATAAATCTCTTTCATCGCAACTCCAACTCACCGACTATATGTCGTTATTCTAGCGCTGTGTGTCGCACACCGCTACAATATAATTATTTTTACAATGGTTGAAAGTTGTTGTTTTTTGTTGCATGTTATGCCAACACACCACAGCAAATTCCAAATACAAATAAATATATATGGCAAATAAAGTTGACGCTAACAGATGGCAAGGTGACACAGCCAAGTGGTGACTCTCTGCGTGCAAGTCATCAAATATTCCCATTTAGGACTACTACAGCTGGAATCCACAGTCACAGCTATGGATCCCCCAGTAAGCAGCATTGTTTTAAAACACTTTAAAAAAATCTATCAGCGGATCCCAGACTGCAGACTAGATCACAGTGCAGGTTCTCTTAAGGAAACACAAGCACAGAAGGCACCCCAGTCTCACAATCAGAATCAGCTTTATTATCACTGACATACATTGTGAAATTTGTTAACTTGGCGACAGCAGCACAATGCAGTACATGATAATATAGAAAAAAAGCTGAATTACAGTAAATATATATATTAAATAGTTAAATAAGTAGTGCAAAAACAGAAATAAATAAAATAGTGAGGAAATGTTCTTGGGTTCAATGTCCATTCAGAAATCAGATGGCAGAGGGGAAGAAACTGTTCTTTAAACACTGAGTATGTATTTCAGGCTTCTGTATTTTCTTCCTGATGGTAATGAGAAGAGGGCATGTTCTGGGTAGTGGGGGTCCCGAATGATGGAAGCTGCCTTTTTGAGGCACCGCTCCTTGAAGATGCCTTGGATACAACAGAGGCTAACGCCCACGATGGAACTGACCAATTTCACAACTCTCTGCAACTTTGATTCTGTGCAGTAGCAGCCTCTCCCACCCCCCCATAACAGACGGTGATGCAGCCAGTTAGAGTGCTTTCCACGGTACATCTGTAGAAATTTGTGAGTGTTTTAGGTGACATACCAAAACTCCTTAAACTCCTGATGAAATATTGCTGCTGTCTTGCCTCCTTTATAGCTACATCAATATGTTGGGACCAGGCTAGGTCCTCAGAGATAGGAACTTGAAATTGCTAACTCTTCACTTCTGATCGCACTATGACTGGTGTGTGTTCCCTCGTCTTACCCTTTCAAAAGTCCACAATCAGCTCTTTGGTTTTACTGACATTGAGTGCAAAGTTGCTGCTACAACACTACTCAACCAGCTGGTCTATTTTGCTCCTGGTACAATTGAAATGCAGAGGTCTTAGATTCCCACTCCCGACTATCCTGCTGGCGAATGCAGTCTCTGGAATGGACTCCCTTTTCTGACTACCCTGCTGGCGAATATACAGTCTCTGAAAAATAAAACTGAAGAACTCAGAGCAAGATTGAGGCACCAGAGGGGCATCAGAGACTGTTATATACTTCACTTCATGGAAGTATGACACACTTGCCATTTCACATATAGCATGGTAGCCTCATGGCTTCAACGTTTTCAGCAAAGACAGGAGAATTCGATCTTTTAAACATAGAGGCGGTGCAGTATGTTTTATGAGCAACTCATTGTGGTACACAGACGTGGCAGTTCTGTCTCAATCCTGCTCACTCGAACTGGAACATCAAGCAATCAAATGTCCATTTTGTCTGCTGAAGGAGATTTCTGCCATCATCCTGGTAGTGCTGTACATTCCAGCTCAGGCCAACATCAGGTAGGAACTGGAGAATTGAGCTCAGTGATCAGCAGTCACAAACAACACAACTGGATGCCTTCCCTATCATTGCGGGGGATTTCAATCAGCTTGAAGAAGTCTCTGAACAACCATCGTCAACATATCACCTGTAGAACCAGAGAACTCAACACACTTGACCGCTGTTATACCACCTTCAAGAATACTTACCATGCCATGCCACCCCACGCCCACACTTTGGGAAGTCTGATCACTTGGCTGTGCTTCTACTTCTGGCATACATTAGGTAGAGACTAAAGGCTGCAACACCTTCTTGAGGACCAAGGTGGTATAGTCAAGGAGGTGTAAGAGTGCTTAGAGAACTGCCTCGGAGTCGATGGACTGAACAATACTTAGGGATTCATGTACAAATCTAAATTGGCTCTGACTTCATCAAGTCCTGTGTGGATGTGTGTGTGCCTTTGAGAACATATCGGACATATCCAAACCAAAAGCCACGGAAGAACCAAGAGATTTGTAGTCTACTGAGGACTAGATCTGTGGCATTCAAGACTGTGACACAACTACACAAGAAGTCCAGGTATGACCCATGGAAAGCTATTTTAAGAGCAAGAAAACAGCCCTGGTTGAAGTTAGAGACGGAATCAGATGCACGTCAGTTGTGCTAGCGTTTGCAGGCCATTACTTCCTACAAAGCAAAATCTAACAACATGAATGGCTGTGATACTTCACTCCCAGATGAGCTCAACACCTTTTATGCATGTTTTGAAAGGGAGAATAAAACTACACCTTTGAAAATCCCTGGGGCATCTGGTGACCCTGTGGTCTCTGTCTTGGAGGCCGATGTAGAATATCTTTCAAGAGGGTGAATCCTCACAAGGTGCCTAGCTCTGATGGTGTATCAGGCACTGAAAACATGTGCTAATCAACTGGTAGGAATGTTCAAGGACAACTTCAATCTTTCACTGCTGCACTCATAAGTTCCCAACTGCTTCAAAAGGGAAACCATACCAGTGCCCAAGAGCAGGGTGAACTGCCTTAATGATTATTACCTAGTTGCACTCACATCTACTGTGATGAAGTGCTTTGAGAGGTTGGTCATGGCCAGAATCAACTCCCGCTTAAGCAAGGACCTACTGCAATTTGCCTACATTGGATCACTTGAATAGTACCAACACCTTCGTGAGGCTGCTGTTTATTGATTACAGCTCAATTCTAATTAGATCCTCAGTTCTAATCAACAAGCTCCAAAACCAGGACCTTTGTAGCTGCCTCTGCCACTGGATCCATAACTTCCTCACAGGGAGACCACAGTCAGTGCGGATTGGAAATAACAACTCCTCCTTGCTGACAATCAACACTGGTGCACCACAATGATGCGTGGCTCATGCTCTACTCTCTCTGCACCCATGAGTGTAGCTAGGCACAGCTCAAACATCATCTAAAACTTGCCGACGACACAATTATTGTCCACAGAATTTCAGATGATGACAAGAAAGCGTACAGGAGCGATAGATCAGGTAGTTGGTTGAGTGGTGTCGCAACAACAAGCTTGTATTCAACTTCAACAAGACCAAGGAATTGATTGCGGACTTCAGGAAGGGCAAGTCCTCATGAAGGGATCAGCAGTGGAAAGGGTGAGCAGTTTCAAGTTTCTGGGTATCAACATCTCTGAAGATTCATCCTGGGCCCAACATATTGATGTAGTTACCAAGGAGGCACAACAGTGGTTATATTTCATTAGGAATCTGAGGAAACTTGGTATATTGTCAAACACTCGCAATTTTCTACAGATGTACCCTGGAGAGCATTCTACCTTGTTGCATCACTATCTGGCATGGAGAGGCCCCTGCACAGGATTGGGGAAAGAACTGCAGAAAGTTGTAAACTCTACCAGCTCCATCATTGGTACTAGCTTCCCCAGCATTCAGGACATATTCAAAAGACAATGCCACAAGAAGGTGGCATCCATCATTACTCCAGGACACGCCCTCTTTGGATTATTACCATCAAGGAGGTGGTACAGGAGCCTGAAGACACACATTCATTTCTGGAACAGTTTCTTCCCCTTTGCCATCAGATTTCTGAATGGACATTGAACCCATGAACACTACTTCACTTGTTTTTCCTCCCTTTTTGCACTGCATTTATTTTAATATACTTCTTATTGGAATTTATATAGGTTTTAAAAATTATGTATTACAACGTACTTGCTGGCACAACAAATTTCACAACATATGCTAGTGATATTAAACCTGATTCTGATTCTAAAACAAATAGTCTGTTCAGTGCCTGGAAAAAGAGAAAACGCTACAGGGATCTTAAAATAGTAACAATTCAATTTACGGGAAGAAACCTTACGCTCCTATCTGAAAGGAACTGCACAGAATTTAGTTGGCATGGAACTAACAATAGTGCATAGGATTCTGGTAAGTTTATCTCAAAAAGTCAGAGCACTTAGAGAACACATGCACAATGGAGCTGTGTTGAGACACTTATGAGAACAAAAGAACCAGAGAACACAGGGAAAAGGAGCACATTCTTTCAACACCGCATACCATTCATTTTGATCAAGGCTGATTTTTTTACCACAGCATCACTTTCCCACATGAGCCTATATTGTAGGTAATAAGGGAATTGTTAATTCCCTTTATTATGTACAAATCTGCAGCTCCATCATCATGTATTTTGTTAACAAGCCTCCATTCAATAGCTTCTGGGTAAAAGAATTCCTTCTTATCTGTCCTGATAGCTGACATCTTATTTTAAGCCTGTGACCACAAGTTCAAGTCAGCACACCTAGAGTAAACATCAACTATGCATCCCTCCAGTCAAGTCACTTAGGAAGATACCACATACAATCTGTGTGACAGTAAATAGCTAGAAGGAATTTTAATGGAAACATTTACCTCTTGGAGCCTTTGCCTCTGGTGCCAACTGTTGAAATGGGTAAATGATCATTTTTTCTTTCCATGTCTACTAGATTGTAGATAGTTTTTTGGCAGTTGAGGACATCGTCATCTGTCAGATTCTCTTTCACGATTAGACTAGCTAACGGTACAACCTGAACATCAAAACATGAAGAGTAAATTGAACAACCAGGCATACAGCAGCTGTAGAAATTCCAGAAGGTCACTACTGAATGACATTTCCTGTTGAAATACCAGCCTGGAACACACTGTGGATCATTGATCATGTTGCTTTGCAAAGCTGAGACTGTTTAACAAAATTAGATCAAGAATCATGCTAAAAGGGATCTACTGTGGTTCGATTCCATCCTTAATAAACTTCAAAGGCTGATTTCTATGTTGTTCTGTTTTGAGGTGTCACAGAGGTGGAACATAATAATGTAGAATTTACAAACTGTGCTTGTGCTATCTGGGCTTAGTACAGTCACTTCACCAAACTTAAAACATTTCTCAAGGACGTGAGCATTAAATTTAAGCAGACATTTTGCCATGGAACTAAGTGTCCTGTTCTGTCAACCAGGGCATTGTTCTACTTCTTCCAGAAGAACCAGTAAGATTAAAATTTAATTGCACCTTTTGAAGAGGTAGAGGGATTCTTTCAAACCCTTCAAGACATTCAACTCACAACATCTTTTGAGATTGTGTATCTGACATCTTTTCAAATGCTTTTCCTCTTAAATTGAAATACTTCTGTTCACACCTTAATACATTTTTTGCAAAGATTTAGGATTCTTAACACATATTAGCTGTGTCATTGTTGGTTTGTTGTTACTTGGTGTGGAGCTATCCTATTAGTACAGCCATGAAATGACAAAGGTAGAAACCTTTTAAAAGAAGTATGATTATGATTGAGACCTTCCCACTTGTTACAGGAGGCCTTCTGGCCCATTGGGTCCTTGGATGCTCCAAGCAGAGATAACCCTTCAGTCACCTTCCTCATCTCCTTAATTCCACACAACTTACTCAGTTTGACATGCCTGACTCCCCTTTGATTGCTTATAATTTACAGCAGACTATTAATCTACTTGTACACCTTTTGAGACATAGGAGAAAACTAGAACATGAGGAAGACCCAGGAAATTGTGGGAGAACGTGCAAACTCCAAACAAACTGCACCCAAGATCAGGATTGATCCTGGGTTTCTGAAACTGTGAGGCTGCAGTGCCAACTACTATGGCAATCTACCAAATAATAATAATAATCACAAGCACAACAGAAAAAGCTATAGAAGGCTGTAGACTCAGCCAGCTCCATCATTGGCACAAGCCTCATCACCACCAAGGACATCTTCAATTGATGCCTTAAAAAGATGTCATCCATCAATAAGGGCTCCCACCACCCAGGCCAAGCACTCTTCTCAACGTTGCCATCAAAGAGCAAATACAGGCACTTGAAGATACACATTCAATGTTTTAGGAACAGCTTTTCCCCCTCCACCATCAAATTTCTGAACAGATTATCAGCCCATAAACAGTACCTCATTGTTTTCGCACTACTTATTTAATTTGAGATTATAATAAGAAATATGAATATATGTATATTTATATTTATTTTTATAATTTATAGTATATTTTATGTATTGCACTGTATTGCTGCCACAAAACAATTAATTTCATGACATAGGTCAGTGATAAAAAACCTAATTCAAAAGAATTGACCCAGTAACTAACAATATCCAGAAAATAATTTGCAGAATACAACAGGGCACACTCTCAGCTTGATTAATACTAATGGCTTTAATTTCAACAGAATGAAGATGGTCTAACGATATTATAGTGCACATTAGAACTACCATTGAAAGATCAATAGATGTACATTTTTTTCTTTTTTAGGTTTGGGTTTTGTGGTTTGGGTGTGTGGCGCGTGGCCAAGTGGTTAAGGCGGCGGTCTAGTGATCTGAAGGTCGCTAGTTCGAGCCTCAGCTGAGGCAGCGTGTTGTGCCCTTGAGCAAGGCACTTAACCACACATTGCACTGCGACAACAACGGTGCCATGCTGTATGGGTCCTAGTGCCCTTCCCTTGGACGAGATTGGTGGTGTGGAGAGGGGAGACTTGCAGCATGGGAAGCTGCCGGTCTTCCATACAACCTTGCCCGGGCCTCAGTCATCATCGAAAATCAATGGGACAGCCGAAGAGAGAGAGAGGGGTTTGGGTTATACAGTAACTAAAAGTATAAAGATAGAGCTGCTTCCAAACTTTGTCACTTGTAAACAAAGCAAGCAATTACTGAAGAGAAAGCTTATGCATGCACCCACAACTTGCATAGGATACTGTTACAAAATAAACATCACATGAAATTTATCTTACAGCTTGCATGTTGAAGATAGTAGTTTGAGATATAATCATCGGCCAATACCGAGTATGTCTCTCTAGTTGGGACTTAGCTTTCTCTAACGGCACTTCTATATTCCCATCCAGCATGTAACGTGTTTCATGTACAGGAGCTAATCTGTTTTCCCTCATGAACTCTCCAAAGTCCTAGCAAAAAATAGGAAAAATATGTGAACCCAGACAACTGTTTGTGCTATAGGTCCCAGTAACTCATTACAGAAACACTTGTTAATCTTATAATGTCAATCTAAGATTCTAAAAACATTAAAAACTTGCATTAATGGGAATATAGATGTTAAATAACATTAAGTTCTATATGCAAACAAAATGCATGAGCCAGAAAGGATTGTCCAACCAATCCCTTTAACTGAATGACTAGATTATCTGTAGCTAACCAAAGCAAATTTGATAGTTTTGAAAGGGGGAAATTGTCAACTTCCTAGTCTCCATTCTTACTCATTCACATAGATCACAAACAGTTTAAATTATTTTACTTTAAAGCTTCAGGTAAATATCAGGCTCCGCGTATAAACAAAAGTCTAAAACATTAAACCAAATGAAGTGAATGTAAGTATTTTCATTTATATTCCCATTAATATAATTTTCAAATATTGCTGATTATAGCATTTTCAGAAAGCTCGTTACAGGATTCAATTCTTAGCATGAGTTGGACAACAGCACAGCTTGTTTACAAGAAATAGGTAACATTTTTAAAAGTTTCAAAGGCTCTTTGAAAATAGCACATATAGTGAAAGAATGGATACAAGTTTGTCTAAGTATCGATTTTTCAATGCACATTGCTGTATCAGCTTTCACACATGCAACCCACAAAGTTACCATCATTTGACAAAAGGTCCCAAAAGCAAATCATAAATATATTTTTGCAACATGACTAACCGTAATCCTGTAATCAGTAACCCTTCCTCCACACCCTTCACTAATTGACGGGGGGTCCTCCAGAATAGAACGGACACTGCTTAAGACATGCAGGAAAATCTCACCACCATGGCTGCAAAGCATATGACTGATCACTTTGGAACCTGACTTTCGAGGTTGCTCCAACAATACTGATCGACCTGACATAAAAAGAGACAAACATGAATGTCAGCTTCCCATACTACTACAGCGCAACTGTGACAAGATTTCAAAAATACTTAGTTTGTTGTTACATGCTTTGGACACTTTGAAAGGTCAATAGAAATACATATAGCAAACTAGAAGCAGTACAATAAAATTAAAGTTTACTTAGCAAGCAAAACATGATGTGAATAGCATGTGTATGCAGCTGAAGCTGTAATAAAACTGCTTCAAACATAGCAGTACCATGTATATACAAGGCTAAAACCTGGCTGTAACCTCAGTTAACAACTTTCAACAGGTGGATTTAGCTGGTGTACTTACTGAGATTCTTTCTGATCTTACACTGAGGTTGCACTGTGCTGTGTGGAATGCCATGCAAACACACCATTTGCGTATAGTTCTAACTTTTTGTGTATGTAGATAATATATCACCATTTTTTCCCAGTTTACTAGCTTCTTCTTAATGTACAAATGGACAAGTCTATAACAAACGGAGCAAACATTTACATATACTCCAGAAGCAATAAAAATGAAGCCTGAGGAATAAATGTTAAAGTTCAATTAATTTCACTACTTAAATGATAAAGGAAGTTAAAAGCTGAAGCAATTTAAAATTAGAGGCATTTAAAAATATGTAATATATTTACACTGAACAAGTAACTTATTTAGTATTATTAACACTAGAATCTATTAGCCACAGTGATAAATAAATGTTATACAAAAATTAAACAAATTAGGTGCACATAATAATCGAATGGACAGTATACTAAGAAAGCAGAATTTTGGAAGTTTGGACAGCCTATTCTGGATACCGATAGTAGTGAAGAAACTGTAGTCAACAAATAGGACAGAGATACCAGCGGACACTTGTTATCTGAAAATGCATGTCCTTTTCCTAAATTAAATGTGAATAGATTCGATCCTTTAGTACCATAATAGTGGTAAACTGCCACGGCATATGAATGTCATGGAACCATTGAACAAATATAGACATTCCATTTGTTACAAAACTCACAAGTATCCCTGATTGTAACATGTAGTAAATTGGAATTAATTCTCCTCTTAGACCGGTGACATCCAAAATGTAAAGCTAAGTTCTTAGCTTTGGGGCACAATTCTGCTATTGTTTAACCCTGATCAAGGAAATAATCTCAAAATATAGCCAAGTCATCCAGGAGTGAAATCAGAAATAAAAACAGAAAATACTAGAAATAATCTGCAAGTTAGACTATAAAATTGGCAATGACACAACTATTGCCGGCAGAAACTCAGATTGTGATGGGGGGGCGCGGGGAGAGGTATAGGAGGGAGTTAGAACAGCTAGTTTAGTGGTATCGCAACAATAATTTTGCACTCAATACCAGTAAGACGAAGGAACTAATTGTGGAAGTTGAGGGAACACACACCAGTCCTCATCGAGGCATCAGCACTGGAGGGTGAGCAGTTTCAGTTTCAAGTTGAGGAGATTTTAATATGTCACTAAAGACTAGCAAACTTCTACAGATATATTGTGGAGATCATTCTAACTGGTTGCAACACCATCTGGATGGAGGCCCCACTGCACAGGATTGGAAAAAGCTGCAGAATGTTGCAAACTCAGCCAGCTCCATCATGCGCACTAACCTCCCCAGCATCAAGCCGATGTCCCAAAAAGGAGGCATCCATCATTGAGGACCTCCGTCACCCCTCTTCTCATTGTTACCATCAGGGTGGAAGTACAGGAGCCTAAAGGCACACACTCAACATTTTAGGAACAACTATTTCCCCTTCACCATAAGATTTGTAAAGGGATAATAAACCGACCCATAAACACTACTTCACTATATTTTATATGTACATTTCTTACTGTAATTTATAGTTTTTTTAATGGATTGCACTGTACTGCTGCTGCAAAACAACAAATTTCAAACATATGTTAGTGATATTAAATGCCATTCTGACCTGTGAGAAAAGAAACAGTTAAGCTGTCAGAGCGAAGACCCTTGTCAGAACTGAGAAGAGACAAAAGAAACTTAGGTGGTGGTGGGGGGGGGGGGGGGAGAGATCAAATATCACAGATGGTAAAACTGTGGTGACCAGAGGAATAAACTGTAAACAAAATTACTTGGTCACTGAATGAATGGGATCAGTTATAGTAGGAAAACATAGACAAAAGAATCTGGGAGTTACAAAAGGCAGGAAGACATTCTAGTAGATCAGACTGAGAATGTCCTACACTGCCAGAAGTAAAAGAGGAAACAAAATAACACACAATCTGAGTTAATACCACTGACAGATGACTGATACAGACAGAAATCAAGTTATCTGGAGTTGTAGAATTCAGAACCATATCCAGAACACAAATGCTCAAACAGAAGATGATGTGCTATTCCTCCAGCTTGCACTGTGCCTTACTGTAACGTACAGGAGACCACAGAAGGATAGGTTAGAGTAGGAGTGGAATTGATTTTCATAGTAGGACTCCTTTTTACAGCTTACTTTGGGATGGAGGCCATTAGGTCAAACCTCTCAAGATCTATCCTGAGCCCAACAAGTTGATACAATTACAAAGAAAGCACATCAGTAGCTATATTTCATTAGGAATTTGAGGAGATTTGTATGTTTTCAAATTACTACAGATGTACCAAGGAGAGAATGGGATGGAGAATTAAAGTGGCAGGCAAATGGAAACTCAGGGTCATCCCATGGACTGATCGCCAGTACATTGCAATATGAACACTGAGTGCAATACGCTGCACTGGAAGAAGTGCAAGTGAATCACTGCTCCAGCTGGAAAGACTGAGTTGCAAGATGGTGAGGGAAAAGGTAAAAGGACAAGAGTCACATCATCCACAGGTGCAAGGGAAGTGGGAGGGAGAGAGGGAGGTAAGGACGTAAGAGTGAACCAGGGTGTGAAAGAAATGGCCCTTGCTAAACTCTGGATAGAGAGGTGCATCTGGTAGTAAAATCTCTTTGAAAGCAGCAGGAATTGTGAGAATGATCTGTTGATCACAGAGTTGGTAGAATGCAACGTGACGTCCATGGGATCTCTATCCTTCTTCTGACCTGGAGCAGGGAGGGTAAGAGCAGAGGTGCGAGAAATGGAAGAGATACAATCAAGAGCGCTGTTAACAATGGTAGAGGGGAAGCTACTGTTCAGGAAAGAAGACATTTCAGAGCCTCTAGCACTGTTAAAGTAAGGCTCAATACAAGCTCAAACTGCAGCACCTCATTTTCCATCTGGGTATACTGCAGACTCCTGAACTACTGTATATTTAATTCCATAAATTTAGCTAACTTGATTCCAGTCTATATCAGTCACCTACTGTATCTTTCGGGAGTGGAGAACATGCATCAGTCTGAAATGTTGGGCTTGCCCTCCTGCTTTGCATTTTGCAGCCCCTACATCCTTTTCTCTATGCACTCACTCATTAACTGCTCCAGCCTCCCAGACAACCTCAGCGCACTTACTGCCAAAACAGATCCACAGCAGACACCATCTCCCTGGACCTAATTTGTATTCATCACTAGAGCATCTGGATACAAAAGACACCTACAAACGAATTCTTCTTGGGTATCCAGCTGGGTACAGGTATCGATTTTGGTTAAAATCGATATCTGTACCCAGCTGGAAGCCCAAGAAGAGAGTTTATTCATCATATTCGCTGGGAAAGCACTAGATCCTTTTTCAAAGCCACCTACAGTACATCAGATTATTTACTGACTGCAACTCGACCTTCCATACCATAATTTCAAGTAAACTTATTTCTAAACACCTAGATCTAGAAGTTAGTACTTCCTTTTGCAACTGGATCCTTGACTTCATGACCAATAGACTGCAATCAGTATAGAGAGGCAGCAGAACCTCCACTACGATTATCCTCGACACTGGTGCCTCACAAGGTTCCCTCCTCAGTCCCCTACTTTACTCGCTATACACTAACTACTGCATGCCAGATTCTATTCTAACTCAATCTATGAATAAGCAGACAACACAGCAATGAGCTGAATCTCAAATAATGATGAGTCAGAGTACAGAAAGTTCAAGTTCAATTTTTTTTATCATTCAACTGTACACATGTACACTGCCAAACAAAGCAATGTTCCCCTGCACCTAAGATGGACAACAAATTACATATAATTCACATACATAACACAAAGTAATTTTACCACGAGGAAATTAAGGTGCATACATGATACAAGTTAAAAAGTAACCAGTACTAGCACTTCATACATGATGAGACCTAGGTGCTGGCAGGGAATTCAGTAGTCTTATTGTCTGGGGGAAGAAGCCATTTCCCCATCCTAACACTACGGGACCTCCTGCCTGATGGAAGGGGGTCAAAGAGATTGTTTGACAGATAGGAGGGATCATCAACAACACTAAGGACCCTGTGTATTCAGCGCTCCTAATAAACATCTCTAATGGGTGGAAGAGAGTCTCTGATCATCCTCTCAATCCTTTGAAGCATATTGTGGTCAGATGCCTTGCAATTCCCCCCTAGACAGTGATGCAGCTGTCAGAAGAGTCTCAATGGTGCTCCTGTAAAAATTGGTTCAAATGGGGTGGGGAAAAGCCTCACTCGCCTTAATCTCCTCAGGAAGTGGAGCTGATGCTGTGCTTTTTGACCAAAGTGGTGGTGTTGAGGGACCAGGTGAGATCCTCCATTATGTGCACTCCCAGAAACTTTGCACTCCTAACTCTCACCACGGAATAGCTGTGCATGTTTAGTGAGAAGTGGTCAACCTGCACCTCCCTAAAGTCCACAATTATCTTTGATCTTGTCCACATTGAGACTCAAATTGTTGGGCTCACACTATTCTACCACCACTTTATCTCCTCTCTGTATGCAGTCACGTCATTGTTGTTAATGAGGCCAACCACTGTTGTGTCATCAGGAAACTTGATGGTTCGGTTTGAACTGGATCTAGCAGTGCAGTTTTGTTTCAACAAGGTGAACAGCAGCAGGCGAGCATGCACCCTCGGGGAAAGCCAGTGCTCAGCGTGATGGAGCTAAAAATGCTTCTGCCAAAACAAACTCACTGTGGCTTTTCTGTCAAGAAGTCCGGGATCCAGTTACAGACAGAGGTGTTGAGACCTAACAAGGACAGTTTACCCCACCAGCTTCTGTGGGATGATCATATTAAGTGCCGAGCTGAACTCAATACAGCCTCCTGGAATATGAGGCACCATTTTCCAGATGGGACAGGACAGATTGGAGTGCAGAGGCTATGGTATTATCAGTGGACCAACTTGATCGATAAGAAAACTGGAAAGGATCCAACGTAATAGGAATATGGGAGTTAGTCCACACCTAACCCATAGCCCTCCATTACCCCTTCCATCTATTTACCTATCTAAATTTCTCCCAAGTGTTGAAATCAAACCTGCATCCACAACTTCCACAGGCAGCTGGTTCCACACTCTCACCACCCTCTGACTGAAAAAGGCTCCCCTTAAATATTTCAACTTTCACACTTAACCTATGATCTCTAGATCTGCTCTCACCCAACTTCAGTGGAAAAGGCCAACTTGCACTTATCCCATCTATACCCCTCATCATTTTGTACACCTCTATCAAATCTCCACTCATTCTCCTACGTCCAGGGATTAAAGTCCTAACCATTCAACCTTTCCCTATAACCCTGGCCCTAAAGTCCCAGGAGCATCCGTGTAAAATTTACTTTGCACTCTTTCAATCTTATTGATGTTTTCCCCATAGGTAGGTGACCAGAACTGCACGCAATACTCCAAATTGGGCCTTATACAACTTCAACATAACATCCCCTCCGCTGTACTCCCTACTTTGATTTAAGAAGGCCAATGTGCCAAAAGTTCTCTTTACGACATATACAGAAATATATTAAACCTACAAACAAACAAAGTAATGCCAAGATGCGTTGAAGCAAATATTACAAAAGGGCTTCAACTACTTAATATGGTAAAATTACCCACCATTTAGTAAAAAGTTTGTCAGGCACGAAGAGGGTCTACTGTTTACATCCACGGGTGATATTCTGTATGCTCCTGTGCAATAGTGCAATTCTGAAAGAAATACACATTACATTTCTTAACACAAAAATTGTTCAGAGCAATCTCTCAGAGCAAATCATTGCTGCATGGACATAACAGCTAAAGGTAAGAAACAGTAGCTACAGACCAAGTGATCTAAGTTACCTTCAGAAATTGCAGAACCTTAAAACTCGAAATAAAAACAACTTGGAAACTTATAAGGCAGTGTCTGTGGAAAAGGAAGAGAATTAATGGTTTAAAGAACATGTGCAGAGTATGCGACTGGAAACTAACTCTTTCACAGTCACTGTGGGTCACTATCAAGCAGATACTTCACAAGTGGTACTGCCACACGTCAGAGGATATGCTGAAGAGTAGGTGACATCCGTAAGGGTTCATTAAAAATGCAAATTTGCTCAAGGATTCATGAGATTTGAAGCAATAAACAGAGGGAAATGGAATAGAAGTGTGAGTGTAGCTGAAACTTGTTTATGAAGACTGATATGACAAAGCACCCTTGGAACTTCCAAAATTCTCTAGATTTTGGCACAAAGTCCCAGTGACTTAGGGAAAGAAAGACAGGAAATTACAAGCCAATATCTAACACCTGCCATTGGGAAATTGTTGAACTCTATTAGGCAGTAGTATCAGGACTGTTGAAAAATTGTAATTCAATCAAGGGACTCCTGGTTTGCATTTACTAGAATTCTCCAAGAATATCATAAGCAGGTGAGGAAAACAGGAATCATTAGATTCAGTATCTGGATTTCTAAAAGGCATTGGACAAAGTGTCTCATAGAATGAATGTTAATGCACAAGCTAAGAGGTCAAGGCATTGGTACCCAATAAAGTGGCCAATGAGTCTATGTTTGTGTCTTCTCTTACTGTAGCCCAGCTACTTCAAGGTCCAACATGTAGGGCATTCAAAGATGCTCTTCTGTATACCACTGTTATAACGCTTGGTTACTTAAGCTGCTGTCACCTTCCACTCAGCTTGAACTAATCTAACCTTTCTCCTCTGACCTCTCTCATTAAGAAGGCATTTTTGTCCACAGAACTGCTGCTCACTGGATTTTTCTTTTGTTTCTTGCACCATTCTCTGTAAACTCTAAGAGACTGATGTGCCTGAAAACTCCAACAAAACAGCAGATTCGGAGATATTCAAACCACCCTGTCTGGCACCAGCAATCATTCCATGGTCAAAGTCACACTTCTTTCCCATTCTGATGTTTGGTCTGATCAATAACTGAAATTCTTGACCATAAAGGAATGCGTTTATACATTGAGTTGCTACCATGATTGGTTGATTAGATATTTGCATTAACGAGGTGTACATGTGTACCTAATAAAGTGACCGAGTGTATTAAAGGTGTTCTCCGCTTTTCAATCAGCAATCACCTCTGATCTGAGCCAACATTTATGTGCCGGGCGGCACCTAATTAATTAGCATGTTTATTTTGGCTTTTTTCTTAAAGATGTGCTGTGTGCCTCCCGGCTACCACTGTACCTCTGCATGCTTCGTGGATCAGTATTGGTTCGCTGCCCGGAGGGTGGGGGCCACTGCACCACTCCAATCTGTGACGACTCAGCCTAACACACCATTATCAGTGTGCTCGCTGTCTTCCTGATTCCAGTAAGTGATACTACACTGTACATACATTATTTTTACTTTATATCGGCTGTGTATTTTTACGTGTTATTTGGTATGATTTGGCAGCTTCATAGCTTAAAGGTTACTGGAGAGCGCTTGCGCCGTGTTTTTCCTGACGGCACTTGCGCCGTTTCTGCCAAGAGCACTTGCGTGAGATTTTCGCTACGGGAACAGTGCAAGCAATCGTTGTAGAGAAGTATTTCTAATTTATATAGGCTGTGTATTTATCATATCATTCCTGCTTTTACTATATGTTACTGTTATTTTAGGTTTTATGTATTATTTGGCATGATTTGGTAGGTTATTTTTGGGTCTGCGAATGCTCACAAATTTTTCCCATATAGATAAATGGTAATCGCTTCTTCGCTTTACGACATTCCGGCTTACGAACCCTTTCCTAGGAACGCTCTACTACCTTCGGATGGCGGGGAAACCTGTACCATGGATAGAGGACTGATTAACTGACAGAAATATACTTGGATATGCAAGCTATGAAGAGGATTGAAATTACCTGAAAACAGATACAGACATGTTAAACAAGTGGTATGTAAATAAGAGACAAACTTTGGAAGTTGGAAAAAAAATATAGGGAAAGGTAAGATTATCAACTTCAATCAGAAAAATGGAAAAGTATTGAAATAGAGAGAGACTTAAATGCTAATGTTGAGTGCTCTCCTGCACAAACAGGAAGTTGCTATACAGATACAGGAAGCAGTTAGTACAGCTGGTGGAATATTTGCCTTTATTGCACAGAAGTTATTTAGGAGCAAGTTACTCTTGCTATATTTGTACAGAGTTTTGGGTGATCATATTTGATCTCCTTATTTAAGGACAATGTAGCTGAATTAGACTCTTGGAAAACTACCTTCCCAGTTACTTCCCCTCAAGGAAGAATTCAGAACTAGGAAGCAGTTTCAGAGTAAGGAGCTACCCTATCAAGATACAGATAAGGAGGAATTTCTTCTGAAAGAGCTATGAAAGCTGTGAAGATTAAGATAATTGAATTAAAACTGAAAATAAGCAGATTTTTGAACAGAGAAGTCAAAGGATGTGGGGAAATTAGGCAGAAAAGTATACCCGAGTTCAAAACTTGATCAGCCATGATCTTCTTGAACGGCAGAGCGGAAAGGCCTTGCAGCTATTCTTGTTCCTATTTCTAATGTTCTTCTATGACAAACTAATAAGAAAACTGTTTAGAGAGATACACTATCAGATTTAAAAGAATTACAACTATAATGACAAAACTATTCTCTGTACTGGATTCAGGTACCAAGAATCAGACATTTGCTGCTGACCCCTCTATGCCTTTTCTGTAATATCTTCAACAGCATTAGGTTTTCCAGTATCTTACTAGGGACCTTACCTCAACCCACAGCATATTGAGGTATGAATCAATAAACTGAGGTGCAGTTTTTAGCTTTTCCTCATTCCATCTCTAAATACCTATTGATAACTCTTCACTGATCTGTTTCAAGGTGCTCTCCCACAATACTGTGATACTATTAGCTTCCAACTACAGTAGCCAAAAGCACAGAACTGAGAACTCACTGCAGCCACACTTATCACTAATTGTTCTTCCTGCCCAAACTGCTGTCTCTTCTCCCAATGGACGCATTGCACAAATGAAAACTGAGCAATCTATAGCAAGGCCCCCACAGGCATTATGCCCAGGAGGATATTAACTCAGACTAGTCTCCTCTCAACACCTGCTGAAGCCAGAGGGGATGAATAGAGATTTGGGGGAGAAATATTATACAAACGTATTAGTAAGTTTTATCTTTATTCTCAAAGCTTATTAACTTGCACTGCCAATACCACAGAGACATTAAACTGAAGTGATAAACACTCCAGAAATTCCATCTTTGTATTTGCTCATTATCTCAGGTAGCAACTTGGATGGCATGGCCACGTTGGGCTGAAAGCACTATTCTGCACTACATACTCTATGATTATAGCAATATCACCATGCAGCTGTGTTCCATGCAAACCAGAGGCTTGAGACACAGAAGCTAAACAACAAATCAAACTCCATGAAACTAGATATTCCCACACGTTGTTTTATCTTCTCTCATGTGAGGCAGACTCAGTTCACAATCTGGTTAAAGGATGGGAAAACAATGATTAGTTCTTCCTCGGCTTTACACATCACCTAGTGTCACGTTATGTACATACAATCAATGTATACAACAGTTGCTTGTACGTGTGTTTTTATAGGGTTGCTTTTATATTTATTGTGGTTTTTTCTTGTTTTTTTTTTAAGTGTTCTTTATGCTTATCGTGATCTTTTATGCATTCAGCAGATCTGCAGTAACAATCATTTCATTCTCCTTTACACCCATGTACTGAAGAATGACAATAAACAACCTGGAATCTTAAAAAAATTTAAATGGCAATGTAAATGTTTTGAAATATTTTTCTGATAAAATGTTAGGTAATACCTTTTCCAGCTGGTATAAATTTTCATACCTACCAATGTTATTGGTTCGTGGAGTGCACCACTTTAACGTCACAGTTTCTTTGACGCTGCCATCTCTATTGCTATTAGATAAATGTGGATCAACTGCAACAGAAAATAAAAATTTGTATGAACAAGGAAATTTCAAAAGATTTAGAGCAAATTAAAACTCCATCTTAATGCTCCAGAAGAGATGAAGTATCAAAAAGTAGGAAAAAGCAGATCCTAAAAACTTGAAGTTCATTATTTGCACAGATTATTTTCATTAAAATTCAATACAAACCAAATTAAATATTTTAATACAATCAAACCAGATTTCAGACATGGCTTAAATAAAATGCCTTGCTGTATAATAACCATAGCACAATCCAGAGAAAGGTAAATACATTCCACACACTTGGATTCAAGTCCAATCAACATCCCTATGCTTAAGGAATAGGAGGAATGGTTGAAGGGAACATACCCAGATTTTCATCCCATATTAATACTTGGCACTCCATCTAAGAAGCCTGAGAAGAGTAGATCAAACCTAGCCATGACTTCAGGAGTGAGAAGAGTACTAACTATTCCTTTCTATCGATAGCAAGCAAATAGTAAGCAATAGTGTTTTGCATTTCTGACACAATTTAGCCCAAGTATTAGCCTGAGCATCCAACTACAATTGTGCCTTTATAGAATACAACAGTTTAAAACATGTGTAATTTATCTTCATTTAAACTTATGCAATTTATGCTTGTCATATTTGTAACATACCGTGCTCTGTTACAAAAGGTTAATTATGCCCATAGCAATAAACTTCAACTTGAATTCACCCTGTAGACAACCAAAAATAGATGACCATTCCAGTGGTGGCAGATTCATTTAACAGTCAAGCATCATCATGTACAGTTGAAGTCGGAAGTTTACATACACCTTAGCCACATACACTTAAACTCAGTTTTTCACAATTCCTGACATTTAATCCTAGAAAACATTCCGTCTTAGGTCAGTTAGGATCACCACTTTATTTTAAGAACGTGAAATGTCAGAATAATAGTAGAGAGAATGATTTATTTCAGCTTTTATTTCTTTCATCACTTTCCCAGTGGGTCAGAGGTTTACATACACTTTGTTAGTATTTGGTAGCATTGCCTTTAAATTGTTTAACTTGGGTCAAATGTTTTGGGTGGCCTTCCACAAGCTTCTCACAGTAAGTTGCTGGAATTTTGTTCCATTCCTCCAGACAGAACTGGTGTAACTGAGTCAGGCTTGTAGGCCTCCTTGCTCGCACACACTTCTGCCCATAAATTTTCTATCGGATGGAGGTCAGAAAATGATGTCAAGTCTGGTTCATCCTTGGGAGCAATTTCCAAATGCATGAAGGTACCACGTTCACCTGTACAAACAACGGTACGCTAGAATAAACACCATGGGACCACGCAGCCGTCATACCGCTCAGGAAGGAGACGCATTCTGTCTCCTAGAGTTGTATGTACTTTGACGCAAAAAAGTGCAAATCAATCCCAGAACAACAGCAAAGGACCTTGTGAAGATGCTGGAGGAAACAGGTAGACAAGTATCTATGTCCACAGTAAAACAAGTCCTGTATCCACATAACCTGAAAGGCTGCTCAGCAAGGAAGAAGCCACTGCTCCAAAACCACCATAAAAAAAAACAGACTACAGTTTGCAAGTGCACATGGGGACAAAGATCATACTTTTTGGAGAAATGTCCTCTGGTCTGAAGAAACAAAATTGAACTGTTTGGCCATAATGACCATCGTTATGTTTGGAGGAAAAAGGGTGAGGCTTGCAAGCCGAAGAACACCATCCCAACCGTGAAGCACGAGGGTGGCAGCATCATGTTGTGGGGGTGCTTTGCTGCAGGAGGGACTGGTGCACTTCACAAAACAGATGGCATCATGAGGAAGGAAAATGATGTGGATATATTGAAGCAACATCTCAAGACATCAGCCAGGAAGTTAAAGCTCGGTCGCAAATGGGTCTTCCAAATGGACAATGACCCCTAGCATACCTCCAAAGTTGTGGCAAAATTGCTTAAGGACAACAAAGCCAAGGTAATGGAGTGGCCATCACAAAGCCCTGACCGCAATCCGATAGAAAATTTGTGGGCAGAACTGAAAAAGCATGTGCGAGCAAGGAGGCCTACAAACCTGACTCAGTTACACTAGTTCTGTCTGGAGGAATGGAACAAAATTCCAGCAACTTATTGTGAGAAGCTTGTGGAAGGCTACCCAAAACGTTTGACCCAAGTTAAACAATTTAAAGGCAATGCTACCAAATACTAACAAAGTGTATGTAAACTTCTGACCCACTGGGAAAGTGATGAAAGAAATAAAAGCTGAAGTAAATCACTCTCTATTATTCTGACACTTTACATTCTTAAAATAAAGTGGTGATCCTAACTGACCTAAGACAGGGAATGTTTTCTAGGATTAAATGTTAGGAATTGTGAAAAACTGAGTTTAAATGTATTTGGCTGAGGTGTATGTAAACTTCTGACTTCAACTGTAGATGCTTCTTTTCTGAAAGGGTTGCCTATTTAAACCCATTCTGCTATCCTTTCCACAAACTCTTTCCATTTTCAATTTTTTTCCTTACCCCACTTACACTATATAATGTGATGAATGTGGTACTAGAAATGCAAATCAACATCCTAACATACTGCGCATAAAGAAACCATTCCTACTCTCTCTGTTTCTTTTAATGTCTTCTAGTTAATACTGAACTAACCAAATTAAATAGATTTATTCCTGATTTAATTTATTAATATTCCTTCCAGTTATTTACTCCTGATTTTGTTTATTTCGATATCAACTCATTTTGCAGACAGCTATTAAATTCCTTCTTGGGCCTTAAAGCCCATTGTTTAAAAATCATCATCTCTTGATGAGGAGGCCCTCATTCTTGGTATCATCACTCAATATTTTGCTGCACTTCCTCCATGCCTTTGTTATCTCTTGTAAAGCAAGGTAACCAAGAAAAATTAAACAATAACAATTATTTAAGGCTTACTTTAACATAAATTTTGATTCACAAGCAATTGCATTGATGCACCAGCACTGATAAATAGCATTCATAGAAATCTGATGTCAAACTAGACTTCAATATCCTTTTCGGAAGAAATTCTAATCCTGTTAAATAAAAATCTAAATTTGTTAAATGAAACACTATGTTACACTACCAGTTACCTTTCTTTCCTTTGATGTGGTCACCTATAAATGTAAGAAGTGATATTAAGATTCTTTTCTAACATGAAGAGGAATTCAAGCAACAGAAATCCAAACTTATGCTCCAATTGTTTCAGTCAGACACTGGAACACCAAACTCAACTTAAACATGTGATAATAATATTTTCACACTAACAAACAATTTCTGTTATTCACGTGCCAAGTTATGAAAGGATTTTGTCATGTCAAAGTCATATTTCAATCTTATAAGATGACAATCCCTGAAATAACTTTCCACAATATCAAATATCTTGCCTAACTAGTTTATAAAATTTAACAAGTGCATATTCAATTAAATTTGAATACAAGTTATAGTTCTTAAATGGATAAACTTACTAGGTGCCATTTCTTAACTCATGAACACTGTTGAACACCCATGCCCCAACTTAAAAAAGAAATTAAAACAAAAGTACTTCAACACCAAAGTCAATAGAAGCCAGTAACATAAAAAAAATCAGGTAACCTGCTTTGGGCTCTGTGGATAATGTAAAAAAAATTGGTCTCTATGACAACCCCCTTCTCTTTTCATACAATGTCACAGAATCTTTTTCACAGTTTTAACATTTTCTAGCAGCCCTATCCAGTTGGTCTAGACGAGAGTGCTGCCGTAGAAGATGGGTATCCAATGTATATGCAACCAGAATTTAAAATCGTACAGTAAGTCATAATTCAAAGATAATAAAATTTCACATACACGATATTGGTGTCATGTTCTTCCCTTCTGCAAATAAAAACAAAATATTAGTATTAACAAAAATATAAACTTATACACTTTAAGTTGCTAATGACAGCACTGGTTACTGATCCTTTTCCTTTCAAAAAAATAATCATTTTCTGAAGCCACTGTACAAATTCCATTGAATTTATTACTGTATAATATCTTCCAATTACATAACCGTAGGATGTAAAAGGTGCTAATTTTCATAATGCAAAGCCCAGCTTTCATCAAAAGATCAAACCAAATTTTTCAGCACTCAGGCAAGCCAGACTTAATACAGGGGATTGCAAGACGAGTATCACTCTGGCTTTCTACAATTGAGAAAGGAATAGGCATGTGCAAGAAGGATGATATACATGTCCCATCAACCCAGCAAAAAAATACTGGTAGCATTAAAGATAAATTGTTACAAAACCATTACAGGGATCAAAGCAATTTTACACTGCAATGATCAACAACTGACTGTTTTACCACAATGATTTCTCTCTATCAAACAAGGTGAGAGTTTTGAGGTTCTTTGTAGATAGATTTCAAAGCTGTTTTTTGGTTCTGTTGTCCATGACATTCATTGGCTGCTCTTTCTTTACCTTAATTTTGCTACCACAAAATATATGAAATTAAATCGGTTCTTGGGTCACTGCCTAGAGCAGGCCATCCCCAAAAAAATGAGTGACTGTGCAAGAAGGGGACTAGTGAGGGAGGGCACCAAGAGACCTGTGACAACTCTGGAGAAGTTACAAGCTTCAGTGGCTGAGATGGGAGAGACTGCGCATACAGCAACTGTTGTCCGGTTGCTTCACCAGTCACAGCTTTATGGGAGAGTGGCAAAGAGAAAGCCACTGTTGAAAAAATAACTCACATGAAATCTTGGCTAGAGTTTGCCGGAAGGCATGTGGGAGACTCTGAAGTAAGCTGGAAGAAGGTTCTACGGTCTGCTGAAACAAAATTGAGTTTTTTGGCTATCAGACTAAATGCAATGTTTGGCGTAAGCTGAACATTGTACATCTTCAAAAACACACCATCTCTACCATGAAGCATGGTGGTGACTGCATCATGCTGTGGGGCTACTTCACTGCAGCAGGCCCTGGAAGGTTTGTGAAGGTACAGGGTAAAATGAATCCAGCAAAATATAGGGAAATCCTGGAAGAAAACCTGATGCAGTCTGCAAGAGAACTGCCACATGGGACAAGATTCGTTTTCCAAAAAGACAATAACCCCAAGCATAAAGCCAAGACTACACAGGAATGGCTTAAAAACGACAAAGTTAATGTCCTGGAGTGGCCAAGTGAGAGTCCAGACCTCAATCCAATTGAGAATTTGTGGCTGGACTTGAAAAGAGCTGTTCACTCACAATCCCCATGCAATCTGACAGAGCTTGAGCAGTTTTGTAAAGAAGAATGGGGGAAAAACTGTAGCATCCAGAGGTGCAAAGCTGATAGAGACCTATCCACAGAGACTCAAGATTGTAATTGCTGCCAAAGGTGCATCTACTAAATACTGACTTGAAGGGGTGAATACTTATGCAATCAATTATTTTGTGTTGTACACTTGTAATTAATTTAGATCATTTTGTAGAGATCTGTTTTCACTTTGACACAGAAGTGACTTTCTCTGTTGATCCGTGTCAAAACAGCCAAATTAAATCCACTGTGATTCAATGCTGTAAAACAATAAAACATGGAAACTTCCAAGGAGTTTGAAAACTTTTTATAGGCACTGTATCTAACCATCCAGTCTTCACCACTCTCAGGGTTGAGAATTCCAGAGAATCCCTCTAAGAAAAGAAATTTCATACACCTCAATTTTAAATAGTCATACCTTTATTTTGTAGTTATGTTCCCTTGTTTGTGATTCTTCATCTATTGAAAATATCTCAACATCTACCCCATCAAGCTTCATTAGGATATTTCATGCTTGAATGAGAAGACCCTATATCACTTACAGCCATCATTTGTTCCTCATCCAATCACAGCTCAAACTTTACTGTTTGCATCCTTTTCAACGGGGGAAGGGGAGGGAAAAGTGTGAACAATTGGAACATGTATACACAGATTTCTGCAACAGTTTTGAGAAGGTATCATTGAAATAGGTATAAAAATAAAATTAAAGCACAAGGGACTAGAGAGTAATATACAGATATAATAGTCTGTCATTCATGAAGGGTGGAGATTGCCTTTAGGGATATATAGAAGGCTAAATGGCTAGGTGAGGATGAAATATACAGGAAAGTGTAAAAATACAAGAGTATTTTAGAAATGGTGAAAGACTGAATGCTGAATGTGACCTTGTACACAAATCACTGAAAGATAAATTGAATGATTGGCTTTAGTTAGTGAGATTTATTGATATAAACAGAACAAAAGTCTATTGATTGAGTCCAGAATTGTGATGGTTACACGAAGGATTATTCATGATCATAATGATTGGGAGAGCAGGAGTGAGGGGATAAGGCCCACTAATTCATCTATTTTTCATTAATGTTTTTACAAATTACAGTGGCTACCGAATCACAAATGTGTAATTAAGGCAGGACAAGAAGAAATAAATCAGCTGCGATCTTATTACACAGTGGAGGAGACACCAGGGTTCCAACGGCCAACTCCTGCTCCTGTTTATGCTCTTATGTATGTTCTTGTATGAAGTGGTGAGAGGAGAAGGATATTTGGAACAAATGGTGGATTCAACAGAGCAACACAAAAGATTCTGGAAGAACTCAGTGAGTCAGGCAGCATCTATGGAGTGAAATGAGATAGTCCACATTTCAGGTCGACCGCCTTCATTCAGGTGAGTCCAGGTGACCTGGTACATCGACTGTCAATTTGCCCTCCATTGATGCGGACTGACCAGCTGAGTTGCTTCAGTATCTTCTGTATTGCTCCAGAATCTAGCACCTGCTGTCTCTTGTGTCACCAAGAAGTTAATTGAATTTGAATCGCTTTAAAATCAGTAATACTAATATATTGTGATAGTATGACCGTTGGCCAAGATCACAGCATCTTCAGTAACAAAGATCACATCTTTCAATTTTTACACATTCTATTTTGCACTTGATACTGCATTTACTTAAATAAATAAAATGTTTGCACTGTCTTTCATTCCATTTCTCTCAATTTGTTGCACCCAGATAAACGACATTCCTGATACAAACAGAAAAACCTCAATGTATTAATAATTCAGCAAAGTGTACACAATTCTCTAATAAGCAAGAAAACCGAAGGACATGATTCGAGACTTGTAAGGACTTTTTTGAGCTTGATCTTTTCCTCCTTCCCATCCTAACTTGACCCCATAGCACTACTCCTCCATCCCATCAGATATTTATCTGACGAAGGGTCTCGGCCTGAAACGTCGACTGCATCTCTTCCTACAGATGCTGCTTGGCCTGCTGCGTTCACCAGCAACTTTGATGTGTGTTGCAGATATTTATCTATATACTACTAAAACTCTCATGCTCTGTCTGTCTATTTGTCACCTCCAGTTAGTGCAAACGGTGCGTTACAGCGGCACTTTTTTTGGCTAAATCGAATTAAAATGCGCTAACTTACAGAATGCAGTAAAGTTCAGGATTATATATTCGTATAAATTTGCTCATTCGCCAAAATCAACAGGCTCCTTTTCACCCCAGAGCCGATCCACCGTCATGGAAATCGGGACGCGACAGCCTGACACATGCGCACGGCCAGCCTCAGCAGTGACACCCACCGGAGCAAAAGGGCAGGGCAGCTCTATTTCGAGGGTCACATTCTGCTAATCACCATCAGCATGTGCAGGATTGGGACAGATCAAACTGCCACCCATCAATAACAGATAATTAAATCTTATTGTAATGACGTACTTCAAGACACCCATAAAACCCTTTGCTGCAGTCAAAGGACAGCGGTGACTATATCACATCCATTTAGGAAAGCGCCAACCACATCATCAAGAGTAATCAGCATCCTTTGGTGTACTGCTTCATTTCTTCTATCCAGCATTAGGGTAAAAAAAAAGTTCAGCCTAATTATGCCGCATGGAAAGGGAAGGGGGACATTATGGTCAAGAGATGATGCCAAACGTTGTCGGGAAGCGGCAAGGAGGGGGAGAGAACAAGAATTGGATGAGGCCAGGGCGCACGACTCCAGGATCAGAGTCAGGACAAAAAAAGATGAGAGAAGAGACAGAGGAGGAGAGGCATGCATGTCTCCAGGATCAGAGACAAACAACAAACTGCAGAAGAGATGAAGAGACGGGGGATGAAAGGGCTGCATGTCTGCAGAATGACAAAAACAGGCACAGGAGGAGGAGAGAGGAAGAGACAAAGGAGATGAAAAATGCACGTCTCCAGGATCAGAGACAAAGAACAGCCAGCACAAGAAATGAAGAGACGGGGGATGAAAGGACTGCACATCTCCTGAATGACAGCGAGGCAAAAGGGTGGCAGATAAACCAGAAATGATGCCATCAAAAGTGTCCTTCGTTAAACGAGGAGGAGCTATATTTGCTTTGCTAGGCGTCATTCTTCTTTAATAAACTGAGGTTTTCTACTTCAGTTTTCAAAGCAAAGCGATACCAATAGCATTCAGGAAAATTTAACGTTCATTCTGGTCACATCAGACTGCACTACCCTTCCCTCAAAAGGGTGCCCCAACGGGTCACCTCATTGTCTAGTTATGTATAACATTGATTGTATATTCCCTTCAAAAGATGCTGCCTGGCCTACAAATCTCCTCTAGTATTTTGTGTACCATCTATCTCCTCCCAGCTTCTCATCTCACCCACCTTCCCCCTCACCTAGTTTCCCTATTACCTGCCAGGCTGTTTACCTTTCCTTCCTCCCACTTCCCATTCAGGCTTCTACCCTCTTCCCTTCCAATCCAGAAGGTGGTTCTTGGCCCAAAACATCAACTGTTTTATTTTCCTCCATAGATGCTGCCTGACCTGCTGAATTCCTCCAATATTTTGTGTGTTATTAATTCATTCTTGGGAGGTGGTCATTCTAAGCATTAAATTTATTCAAATACCACAGGGCATTACATTTTCCAGCCTTGGAGGAAGTTAGATGGATGGGAACAGTTATGATATAAGACTATAAGATATACTATAGGAGCAGAATTAGGCCATTCTGCCATTCCATCATGGCTAATTTATTATCCCCCTCAACCCCTTTCTCCTGCCTTTTCCCTAACTTTTGAAGCCCTTACTAATCAAGAACCTATCAACCTCTGCTTTAAATATACCCAATGACTTGACCTCCACAGTTGTCTGTGGCAATGAATTACCCAGGTTCACCACTCTCTAGCTAGAGTTGTTCTTCCTCATCTCTCTTCTAAAGGGATGTGTTTATATGCTCCTAGACTCCACCTCCTCTCCATGTCCACTCTATCTAGGCTCTTCAATATTCAGTAGGTTTCAATGAGACCCCCTCTTATTCTTCCATAATCCAGTAAGTACAGGCCCAGAGTCACCAAATGCTCCCCACAAGCCAACACTCTCATTCCCAGGATAACTCCTGTGAACCTCCTCTGGCCAGCACATCCTTTCTTGAATAAGAAGCCTAAAACTGCTCACAATACTCCAAGTTCAGTCTGACCAACGCTGTTGTTATTGGTTCAATTATCAAGATAAAATGCTGAGTATATTTTCCACTCCATAGGCTGCCTGATCCGACAACTAATTCCAAGATTCTCCTTTTTTATTCAGATTTCTTCCATCTGCAGTATTTTGCTTTTGCCCTGGTCATGAGGATTGGCTTTCTCTACCTTGAGCAGCTTGTTACAAGGCTGACCTGCCAAACTAAAAAAAAACTGCTTCAAGATGGCAGTGTTCACCACAGCCGGATACTCCAATGCTTACAAGGAGAAACATTTTAAAACCAAATGCAATGTCAAATCAGGAATGGTCAGGAAGATTCTCAGGGGTGATGGATGGTATTATTTAGAATAGTGACAACCACTGCAGATGAATTCAAGTTTATGGAGGATGGAAATAAAAAGACAAACAGAAGAGAGCAGGAACTCAGTCTAGCATTAGTAGAAAACCGTCTGCAAGCTGCTTTTAGGATCTGAAGAATGGACGCAAACTTTACGCTAGATTCTAACCAAACTGTGAATACCATGACTTACCACTTCTTAGCAGTTCAGTATGAGCATCTTTTTGATGGAGAAGTTCTACATCATAATTTGCAGAAGTATTTGCATGTTGTTCTTCCTTTAAATAAAGGACATGTAACATGTAAATTCAATATGGATTTGTTTGCAGCCAGTGAACAGGTATTACCATATGTATACACCCATGTGCTCAGCAGGGTAGTAGAATTACTATTTAACATCCTCTAGGCAACTGATATGGTCCGCTTTTGACCTTGTTAAAAATTTTGTTTTTAAGATCAAAAGAGAAGGTTTAAAAATCTTAAAACGTAACTATTATAGAACTGATTTCAGAGAAATTGCCACTGCCTGGTGAATTGCAGTGCATTGTGGTGAATACATTTAGAAGAATTTAATTCTATTAGGTGCAAGTGGTTACATTTTTCGTTCTTTTCTGAACATAAATTGGTATAGATCATACATTCCTCACCAAGATCACTAACCATCTGACATTTGAATACAATGGATTATCAAAAACAATGAAGTTCTAATTTCCCCAGTCTACTAGCCCTGCAACACATCAATAGGTCTGATCTAGCTTTTGTGCAAGTGGCAATACAGCTAATTAGGGTATAAAACTAATTTTCATAGACAGTAACAGGCCTTTTCATGATGTTTGTGCCAAACATGATGTCAGACTCAACTAACTCTCTTCTGCCTACACATGATCCATATCCCTCCATTTCCTGCGTATTCTAAACTCTTCTTAAACGTCACAATTTATCTGCTTCTACCACAACTCATTCCAGGCATCTACCACTATGTAAAAAAAAAACTTGCCCTGCATATTATGGCTAACATGAGAGGGCACAGTTTTAAGGTGCTTGGAAGTAGGTACAGAGGAGATGTCAGGGGTAAGTTTTTTTTTAAAACACAGAAGAGTGGTGAGTGTGTGGAATGGGCTGCAAGTGGCAGTGGTGGAGGCGGATACAATAGGGTCTTTTAAGAGACTCTTGGATAGGTACATGGAATTTAGAAAAAATAGATGGCTATTGGTAACCCTAAGTAATCTCTATAGTAAGGACATGTTCGGCACAGCTTTGTGGGCTGAAGGGCCTGTATTGTGCTGTAGGCTTCTATGTTTCTATGCTTTATATCTACAAACGTTCGTACTTAAAAAATTTTTCTCCTCTCACCATGTGCATGTCCTGTAGTATTTGACATTTCTACTTAGAGAAAAAGATTATCATCTAATTTTGTTCCTCTTAAAATGGATCTCAATCTCTTTTACTATAGTTTTATATTGGTGCAGGCATCATAGAAGAGTTATTGAAGAAGCCCATTTAACCCATCTAGCTCAATCTTCTAGAGCAAGCTAGAAATCACTCATTAAGGAAATCTTTTAAATGCCTCCAGAGATCATATCTCCTTTGCCTTAGTCAAAAGGATGTTCTGCATATTGTCACTTTCCATACATAGTCCCCGACATAGTTTGGAGTTTAAGTTTAACCTATATGTATTCATGTTTAGATCATGGCCAATTTTAACAGTGGTCCTAACTAACCCACCAAGTTGTCTGGTAAAGCTGATGTCTTTTCTAGCTTCCGTGAACGAAAATGCTATTAAGACACATTATTGAACTGCTGCATTCCCTGGCAGCAAAAGGTTCGATATAACTGAGTGATCTGAGCGTTACAAATATATAAATATGAGTAATGTTACATACAGGTCAGGCAAAGAGAACTATTTCCATCCTTAAAGGATTCGGTTGCAGAGACTTTATACAATTTAATAGCTTCCTGTTTGAATGTTAACCAATAATTAATGTCTAGGTGTCTAGGCATTCAAAACAAACTTACTTTTAAATTGTATTGATAGGTTCTGAAGTCAAATTCCTTTAATAGTCAAGAACCAACCAACTTACCTGACACTCGGAATTTGCCTTAGAATTTCTCTGTACCATACATAAGGACTTGCACTATCAGTGACTAAAATTGTACACAGTGCTCATTATGTATTCTTATCAGCACGATATATAATGTTCCAACAAGACTGCTGATCTGGCAGGATAGCAGAGCTTTATTAGTAATTTTATACACTGTATAAAACAAAGGTACTATCTGCTGTCAGTCTCGGGTCTCATGTACTTCTGTCATAATTAGTTCAGTATCAATCATGTAAGTGTGAAGATTCCTTATACTTATCTAGTCTGACTTTCCTCTACTGTAACTTTGCACACTTGCAAATTATGCCATTATCCTTCTGCAGCTGTTCAGCTCCCTTACCATCAGATCATTTAATATTATTTGCAAATGTGACACTTTATGTACCCAAAAACTATCAATTTACATATAAAACTATTTATCTCAATACTTTAATGTTAAGTTATGTCTTATATTTTCAGTAATGTTATATTTTAATGACAAAACAATAGTAATAAAATTATGTTTTCAGTTTCCCATTAACACCCTCAAAAACCAGTTACTTTGATTAGAATACAATGCCATCAGGAAAATTGACACTACATAAAAATAAGCAGGAGAATTTCGACTACTTGACCTAGTAAGACCCTTCCACATTAACTCAGAACTATGTTAACACATTGACCATCTTATTGTACACACAAAACTATGCAGAAGTTAATCTGAAGTGTGAAAACTCTTGACTAGAATGTTTTAATTATTTTGAAACATGTCTTTTAAGCAATTCCTTTTAAACAGCATATGGAAGGCAACCAACATTAAACAAATTGCAGAAGGTGCATTATCATTGCATGCCACACAAATACTATACAGGGTAGATACATAAAAACACAAAATGGAAAGAACGATACGGATGTAAGGGAACAGTTTTAGTGACAGTTTCATACACAGGGTCTTACAGTAATGTTTCTACAAGAACAACAAAAAGATGATTATATTGCACACCTTTGTGTGTTGCATGCAATATAACCTTTTGATCAGTGTCATGATCTAATGGTCTATTTTGAATCAAATTTACTAACCTGTTCACTGACATTGAATGTGGGCTAGCAAACAGAAATATGATGTGGAGAGAAAATAATTCGAAAATTACTTTGAAAAATGTTAAATTTTCACAAACTGAAAATAAATAAAAACAATTAGATGCTGTGGTCTACTTAAAATAAAACATATTTAAAGTATTAGACCCACCTTCATAGGGATGTTTGTAATAGTGGTGGAGGCAAGGTCAAAATGTTGTTGGACAAGTGTCATGAGCTTAGCAGGTAATTGCCTTCCGGCACGGACACTGTGCACTTCACTCGTTAGTACCAAGGAGACCTGTAGCAATCAAATTGGACACCAACCAATCACCACATTTGGAAGGCAAAGATCATGTAATATTCTAATACTGTTCACAAAAGAGATGCTGGAATCTGAAGCATCACACAAGAAGCTAGAGGAACTTAGTGGGTCAGCTAGCATTAATAAAAGGAAAAGGGGTTGAGTTTCGGGTCATATTCTTCATATGCTTAGTTTTTGTATGCTGCTTGTATTCAATTAATGTAGCTGCAAATTACAGATTTGACACATCCAAAACATTTCCATTGAATTCACACAACATTTGGGGTAGAGAACTTAGCGCCTTTAATTAATTCCCAACGTACATCCTGGGGCATAATCAAGCCAAAAAAAATAACCTCATACGAGGTAGTATTATAATAGGTTGTCACAAAGATGGGTTTTAAGAGTTAATGAAGGAGAAAATTCCATCATTTAGGCTAAGATTTTAACATATCAGATTAGTTATCCATTCTAGCTCACACTGAAGTCAAAGAAAGAGAAAAACCAGATACTTAATAGTTAGTCTGATATGGGTCATTTTGCATTGTCTCCAATGTTAGAATTAGAGTTTCAGAACTGCTTAATGATAAGGACATAATATATGCATTTTTGTAAGGACTAAAGGGCATATGAGTTGACGGTGGGCTTCCGACCAAAACATATTTCAGAAATCATTCACGTAGAACTGGGTAAACTCAATTAGAGAAGCTTCCATCCTGAATACACACGTAAGATGGTACTTTTTATTAAATTCAAAAGATGTTAATAGATTTCTTTAATGCATCTACTTGCAATAAAAAAAAGTTGCATAGTATAAGACAAATAAACTATGAAATTCCATTTCATTGCCATTAGGCATTTGCATAGCCAAGAGTGCCATAGGATTATACAACACAGTAAAAGTCACTTCATTCCATTACAGTCATACTGATCTTTTTGCCCATTGACAATAATCCCATTTGGTCAGTACTCTCCTATGCTTTGCCTGTTCAAGTGTCTGTATAAATATCTCTTAAGCATAGCGATTGTATCGGATTATATGCCTCCTCTGGCAGTGAGTTCTAGATATCAACCACTGCTTAACAAATCTGTACTGGCAACTCAAAATTCTGCAGAGAGCTCATCTGACTTCAGATCATCTCTCAAAATTTAAGACAGGGGTTTCTCCAATGTGTTTTAAATGTAAAGGAAATATTGGAACTCTCACCCATCGTTTTTGGACTTGTCCCAAACTTCAGACATACTGAAGTGATATTTCAGGTGAAACGGAAAAGATTCTGAAGATGGAGCTTGAACTGGACCCAGTGTCTTTTCTCTTAGGCCGACCCATCAGTCGTATTATTAACGCACATCAGAAAAATCTTTTTAACATCCTTTTTGTGCGAGGAAGAACATTTTACTTTGTTGGATATCCGATAAGGCCCCTGGACTTTCTGGTTGGCATAAATTAATCACGGAATACATTCCTTTGGAATTTTTAACATGTATGGTACACTCAAAAACAAATAGTTTTCATAAAACCTGACAACCTTTTCTACAATATGTAGATGTAAACCTGTCTGCTATACTAATAAGGGCTTTTGTATAGGATGTGGTGGTGATGTCTATACTTTGATGAAAGTGTTCTGATAGCTGATATCTGTGAGGGGAAGAAATTTAAATATACCTGGAAATTGAAAGTTTTGTAATGCTGAGCAAAAAAAATCAAAAAAAGAGAAAAAAACAAATCTGTAGTGCACAGACCATATTTACTATGATCCAGCTGCATGCTCCTGGCTTATCTACTGAGATAAATTGTGACTTTAGGACACTGCAATTAAAGTTCATTTACATTTTAACCATTGTTCTTCTCTGTTAATAAATCGCTGTCACCTTCTATTAATAGAAAGGGAGAGCTAGTAGAGTAATACGAGGGGTGATTAATAAGTTTGTGGCCTAAGGTAGAAGGAGTCAATTTTAGAAAACCAAGCACGTTTATTTTTCAACATAGTCCCCTCCAACACTTACACACTTAGTCCAGCAGTCGTGGAGCATACAGATCCCTTCTTTGTACAAGTCGGCGTCTTGGACCTCCAGAAGTGGTCCACAGCAGGGGTGACTGATAGGTTCGTGGCCTAAAGTAGAAGGAGATGACGAGAAACTTCAAACTTTCTGCACTTTCACTCAGAGTTGAACTGCACGTGCACGTAACGAGAGCTGTATAACTCATCTCCTTCTCCCTTAGGCCACGAACTTATCAATCACCCCTGCTGCAGACCACCTGGAGGTCCAAGACGCTCTCGTTACATGCACGTGCAGTTCAATTCTTTGAGTGAAAATGCAGAAAGCTTGAAGTTAATAACTCATCTCCTTCTACCTTAGGCCACAAACTTATCAATCACCCCTGCTGTGGACCACTTCTACAAAAGGGATCCTTATGCTCCACGACCGCTGGACTGTGTACATGTAGGAGGGGACTAAGTTGAAAAATAAAATCACCCCTTGTATATCTGAATTTTCAGAAATTATTTGATAGAAGAGATTAGTGAATTTAAATGCAGGAGATTAGGGGTAATATTACTGATATGGACAGAAAATTGGTGGACAAGTAGGAATAGGGGCAAAGATCTACTCCTGCCTCTATTTTTCTATGTTGCTTGTTTGCACTAAGCTGTAGGCCTGAAATGGGCAGTCACAGTCAGATAAGTCTTGCCACAAAGAGTGAATAGATGAAAGGTTTGTGCAAACATTCCTATCCACCTGCATTAAGTTCCACCTATCTAGCATTACTGAATAAAGAACCACCGACATTCAGACACTAGAACATCCATAGAGCCAAAAAATTAGCTAATTTATACTATCATCCACTCAAAACAATACTATCATCCCTTCAAAACTAATCAATAAGCTTTGAGCTTCAGAACCTTGGTCTCAATACCTTGTGCAATTGGATCCTCAATTTCCTCACTAGCAGAACCTAGTCAGTTCAGATTAGCAACATCTCCTCCACAATCTTCATTGGCACAGGTGCATCACAAGGCAGTGTGCTTAGCCCCCTGCTCTTCTCACTTTACACTCATGACACCCTGGCTAAACACAGCTCCAATGCCACATTGAAGTTTGATGACTGCCATTGGTGATGAATCAGTATATAAGAGGGAGACTGGAAATCTGGTGGAGTGGTGCCACAAAAAGAACTTATCACTCAACGTCAGCAAGACCAAGGAGTTTATTATTGACTTCAGGAGGAGGAAACCGGAGGTCCATGAGTCGTCCTCATCAGGGGATCAAGAGTGGAGAGGGTTAGCAACTTCAAATTTCTCAGTGTTATCATTTCAGAGGACCTGTCTTGGGCTCAACACACAAGTGCAATTACAAAGAAAGCACAACAGTGCCTCTACTTCCTTAGAAGTTTGCGAAGATTCACCATGACATCTAATACTTTGACAAACCTCCATAGATGCGTGGTGGAGAGTGTATTGACTGGTTGCATCACAGCCTGGTGTGAAACACCAATGTCCTTGAATGGAAAATTATACAAAAAGTAGTGAATATGGCCCAGTCTGTCATGGGTAAAGCCATTGAGTACATCTACATGGAGCACTGTCACAGGAATGCAGCATCCATCATTAGGACCCCCACTACTTAGGTCATGCTCTCTTCTCTCTGCTGACATCAGGTAGAAGGTACAGGTGCCTCAGGACTCTCACTACCAGGATCAGGAAGAGTTATTATCCCTCAACCATCTTGAAATAGTGGGAACAACTTCATTCAACTTCACTTGCCCCATCACTGAACTGTTCCCTCAATCTGCTGACTCACTTTCTAGGACTCTTCATCTCATGTTCTCAATATTTATTGCTTATTTATTCCTTTTTTTTCTCTCTCTTGTATTTGAAGTTTGTTGTCCTCTTCACATTGATTGTTTGTCTGCCCTGCTGGGTGCGGAGATTCATTGATTCTGTTATGGTCCTTTGATATACTGTAAATGGCTGCAAAGTTGTATATGGTGACATATACTGTATGTACTGAGATAACAAATTTATTTTGAAATGTGAACTTAATTTGGATTGTAGTGGTGTAAGTTGTGGCTCTTTCAACTATATTTTGAGAGTCACTGTCTACCCTAGCATTTCAGGCAAATCTTCTAGATGCCCAAACTAATCACTGAGTGAAAATCTTTTTCTCATTTCTCCTCTAATCTCTTCTATCAACTGACTTAAATATGCATCCCTAATTACTGAATGATGAAGTAGACTTATACAGTATGGAAAGTATCTCTTCCACCCATTGTATCTGTGCTGAACTCAAGTACCTGCTTCCGATAATCCCATTTTCCAACAGAATTCTATTTTAATATGTCTGGAGAATGTGCAGGATTGTTCCCATTAAAACACAAAGCCAAAGGCATGAAACACTTGATAACACACCACCATATTTAAGAGATGCAGAAGTGACCATGTACACGACTCATCCCATTAGTCTCATACCACTAAAATGGTATACTGTGTTTCAAATGTGCACAGAAAACTTAACTCACATCTTTCTTTGGATGATCTGAAACAAGGCTGTCTTCACCAACTGTGTAGGTGTGAATTAAGACCAGTTCACAATGCTGAATTTGCATCAAGCTGAAAGGAAACAAAAGATATTGAGCAAACCAACTTCTTCAAGGTTAGATAGTGTCAACTGGCAGGATTGATCATTGCACTTTTCAACAAAATAAAAAAATTGGCATAGTTGTCCTGGACAAAGGTGACATTTTTTTTAAATCAACAACTTTTCATTTCAAGTGAGCAAGTGAAAAGTATTTTAAAACCTTGAAATAAGTGGGCTGTTTCCTCCTTGCAGAGTGCAAGAGTAAAATCTTTCAACAAGCCTGTATCACAGGCCAGTACTCCATCTTCTGGTGTTACTGGGAATACCTAGCAAAATGATTAGAATAGAGTTCCTCTCTTGTAGGCCAATTGACTAAGCAGGTATCAAATTCAAATGTTTCAAAATAGGGAAAAAATATCATGGATTGCAACTGGATATTACTATTGTTCAAATTCAAAGTTAACACCATTACTTTCAAGGTGCTACTTTAAGTAAAAATAGTTTCCAGCTTTTCTTGCAAACTGATAACAGTGGAACTTCATAGCTCATTGATAATATACCTTAAATGTTGCATACATCTTCAGCTGACAACAGTCAACCACTCAAATCTCAGTTCAGTAATTCACAAGCTGTACACAGAATTTCATACTTAAAAGTAAACAATACTGTAAATTTACATTTTAATGTAACTGATAAATCATAATAAAGTTTTTCTTTGTGTTGAATATGAGACAAACTTACTTATCAGAACTAGCTGCTAATTTGTTATGCTCGTGGATCGTTTCTTGAACACAGTCTTCTAACATTCGTACGTGGCTGTCACTATAAGACAAATTTAAGGGAAATAAATGAGAGTCAGAACAAACTTGTTAAGAGTAAAAAGAGGAAACATAAACCAACTAAATAATTAGTTGTGTTTTGATAAATCTTCATCTTGGGTAGGGCCTTGGTTAAATCACAACTCTGCACATTCACTCTAGATCTGTGCACTCGGAAGTGGCTGAAGAGCCCTATATGGGAATAGGTTGAACTAGACAAGGTAAGTGGGTAGATAGATAGGATATTGCAATCCTCTGTTGTTTGTGTATGGCCCCTAGAGCTCTTGTCATTGAGACAAGTGTTCAGTGCCTCCCCAGATTGACTTTCTCTATTTCGCTGTGTCAGGTACTGGCCATTTCGGTAAATAACGAAGACATTGACAAAGTCATTGAATTGATGACTTTACAGGCAGATACTTCAGGGGCATTTAAGAAACTCTTAGATGGCACACGGTGCTAGAAAAATGGAGGGCTATTTAGGAGGGAAGAGTTAGATTGATTTAAGAGCAAGTTAAAAGGTCGGCACAATGTCATGGGCCAAGAGCCTGTACTGTGCTGAAATATTCTGTGTTTCATGGCTTTTATAGGGACCATCTTACTTTGACAGAGCTTACAATATTGCCTTTTTTGGAACTCTGATATTGGGATGATAAAGTTCACCCAATAGAGTAACTCTAGCACAATCAGAAAGGATGCTGGCTAGGAAAGATCACTGACATTGACAGAATAGACAAACTAATCAATGTGGAGAACTAATTACAGGGAAAAGGCCGGAGAATGGGGTTGACAGGGATAATAAATCAATCAATCATTAAGCAGACTCAATGACCTAATCCTGCTCTTATAACTTATGGTCTTAAGGAGAACTTTATGGAGAAAAAGTTGATACTACCCCTCCAGGACATAAAGTTATCTTCTGTCATTCTCCCATATTTCTGAAGAATACAAGACCCACTGCTGTTTGCAAGATTGGGAGTTTGTTACTGGGTTTGAGACTTTGGCCTTTAAATACACTCACTCTCAAAGGCTCTGCTGGCACCTGGGAGACAATGATAAGTTAGTATAATTTGCTCCTGATGCAAAGAGATCCACCTTTTCAAAGGTTCAGATGCAAGGTGTTGAGGGTGTGGAAACAGTGCCAGAGCCAACACCATCCAATGTTAGGTGCAAGGTATTCCTGTTGACAAAATTTTACCAGTGTAGTAGGAAAACTGGGGTGGAATAGCAGGAGTTTCATAACTAGATCACATCACTTTCCACGCAACTTCTGTCATAATACCTGAATTGACATCTGTATCACTTTCAATAATTAAATGTTTACATAAAGGTGATTACCATCAGAAGAACTTGACCACAGCTATATGCACACTGTAATAACTATTGCTGAATAACAAATGTTGAAGTAGCTTTCTATATTAAAGACCACATAACTGATTACACACTTCCCTCCCTCAGAAGTACCTCACAAATGGATTTCTATCATGTTATCCATTTGTTGGAGATATTTTGCATGTTTTTGTGATAACATTTTAAATGACTAACAAATGTGTAAATAGTGCAGAGATGAAACTCAAATCACTGGATGCTAACCACCACACCTTTTGGCATTGGTTATGCAGATGATACGTCCACGATTGCTGACGCGGTCTGCATTCTCCATTAAAGTAGTTCGAGCTTCATGCTGATAATCTGTACATTTACACAGGACCTCGACTGCTTCAACTAAGCCATGCAGTACACTGCAGCATTCTGGGTCCATGCGAGGATTGGGAGGCCCAACAGCTGCAAGGGCTGCCATCAGCTGTTAAAGAGAAGAAATCTATCATTGCCTGATTTTTGATAAATGACAAAACACTGCTGGATTAAGGTTTCCATATTTTATACAGAGCTGACCAAGCAAAGAATAGTTATTTCAGAAAAATGTGGAATGAATTCTGAAGTGTGGAAGGAGAACATTCAGCCACAGCATCTGTCAGCTACTTTGCAAAGCAAACAATTAACCTCATTCCCTCACACTTTCTCAATTTCTATAATTTTTTGTTCTCCATTGGACTTATTCAGCTCCTTCATTTCTATTTCCCATGTGCTTTGAAACAGTGAAAATAATTTGCTTTTTACACACTCCCTAATATTCACTGCTCAGAAATAAACAAGAGGAGCAGGAGTAGGCTGCAGGGCTTCTCAAGCTGAGTCGATGTTCCTATATGAACATAAGTGATCTATGCTGGCCTTGGCTCCTCTTCTGTGGAAGTCCCTATGGCCCTCAATTCTTCAAATACTTACCTATCTCTACCTCAAGTGATTTGGTTTCCAATAACCTCTGGGATAAAGAATTCCAAAGATTCACTACTCTCTCTGAAGACATTTCTTTTTGTCCCTATTTCTAATGACTGGATCTTTAATTTGCAACTATATCCCTTGTTGGTGACCCTTCTGTCAGTGAAAACAGCTCAAGATCCACACTGACAAGCTCCTTTAGGATTTCTCTGTTTGAAGTGGACACAAAACAACAACCAATTCTAATCTATGGACAATGAAGACTTAACTTCCATGGTCTTGCATTCTTACTCCTCCGTTAGGAAAACTAAGATTCTTGAGCTTTTTTTAATTACACATTAACTGTGTTTCCCTCACCACTGTAGGAACATATAACCTTGTAGAATTACGATGCAATAAAAACAACAAAACTCCAAAGGGAAAAAAATCAGAGCACTTTATCTCTCAGGATACAAGGCGTTCCAAAAAAAAAGGGAAAGATAAAAAGGAATACACTGGCAGTATTAATTACAGAAGACAATTAGTAAATGAAGCACTGAAGGAACAATGGGCAATCATTTAAGAGCAGATGCTTCAGATTTAGGCTTGGTATATTCTCACAATGGGAAAGCCACAGCTCCATGAGTGACAAAAAAAGATAAAGGATGTATGATGCATGTTAGGTAACAGAATACTTCCGCAAGAACCAAGCTGAATACAATAATCTACAAGGAGAAACAAAGGGCAAGGTAAGATGAGAGGAGGGTGTTTGTGAAGAAAAATGGCAGCAGACATAAAGTAATTCAAAAATCTTCAATAGGCACCAAGGAAGAGAAGGGCTGGAGCCAAGGATAAACAAAGAGCTCTATGCATAGGCACAAAAGGCTCTGGAATACTAGATACAAAACATGTAATTGTTTGATTTAAATCGTGTGACAGGGTGCTCCTAAGAGGTCAACAGAAGGACTACCAGCAGGACTACCTATCCTATGATGGATAGGATGAAAGGTCACAAAACAAAGGCTTAAGAAAGAATAGCTACGTTACAGGTCCAGATGAGATGGTTATGGAGATGGACGGAGGTTGCAAAAGTCCTCGCCACACATAATCTTCAAAACTCTTGAAACATGGGAAGGCATAAGAACATTGGGAAATGATAAATGCAACACCCTTGATCAAAAAAAGGAGTACAAAAACATGCCAGGTAACTACAGGCATGTCAGTTTAATCTTGGAGCATCAAAGCTTTAGAAACAATAATCAAGGAGAATTTTGAGTTGGTAAAGGAGAGTCAGCAGTTTGGCAAATCATGCTGGCTTAACTAACCGTATTTTTCTAAATGAAGAAAATTCAGAGGATGTTGTCTACATGGATATGCAAAAGACACTTGATAAAGTCCCACACAAAATGTAGTTCAGCAAAATCAAGGACCACAGAATTAAACGGTCTTAACAGTAAATGGAAGACACTGAGTTCCTCAGGATCAGTTTCATGACCAAGGTTTTTACTAATTTTATTAAAACCTTTCATGTGGATATGCAGGGTTAAGTTTCCAAACAACAGGTGGGGTCAACAGATTGCAAGAGGGCACACATAGTCTGGCTGAATGGATAGCCAAGTGCAGATGAAATTTAATGCAGAGAAGTTTGAGGGGATATATCTTGGCACAAATAACAACGTTGCCTAGATACCACATTTCTAAAAGGTGTGCAGGAGCAAATGATTTAGGTGCATATGCATAATTCTTTTCATTGAGAGAATATTCAGTAAAGTATGTCAAATTCTGAGAATCATAAATGAAGGTACAGAGTGCTAAAGCAGATACATAGATGGATACTTTATTGATCCCAAAGGAAATTACAGTGTAGCATTACAAGTGCAAAAATATACAAATATTAGAAGAGAAGGAAGAATAAAAAATAAGTCACCTTAAAAACAAGATGTACAAGATTTACAAGTCAAGGGTTACAAGCTTTACAAGTTCAGACGAATAAGATGGTAGTGCAAGAATTACCATTAACATTATACAGTAATGAGTGTACATTCACACTGTCCAGATAGGAAGTGACGGTAGTATTGCACAGGGTGTCTGCAAAAACAGAGTGTGGTAAACAGTGCTAAACAGAGCTTAAACAGAGGTTAATAACAATCTTAAAAGGAGGGAGTCACCACTTCCCTGGCTATAGGTTGGTTCATTATAGAACCTAATGGCCGAGGGAACAGCGCAGTTTTCTTAAGTCTATTAGTGAAAGTGCTCTTCTGTTCAGCCCAACTGGCATGTAGAGGGTGAGAAACATTGTGCAAAATAGCCACGATTTTCCAGATGGTCCTTCGTTCTACCACAGCCTCCAGTATGTCCAGTTTAACTCCTATAACAGAGCCAGCCTTTCTAATCAGTTTATTGAGCTTGTAAGCATCACCCATGTTGATGCCTTTGCCCCAGTGTACTATTGCATAGAAGTGACGTTGATAAATATAGGCCATAAATAGACAACTGGATCAATTGCTGGTTGCCGCATTTCAGGGGTTAATATCTGCAAAGGGTTTTTCTCCTTGGAAAGGTGACTTGGTGTTCAAATTTGAACTTAATTTCAAATACTTAACATAAAAATCTAGAATGAAAAACTGATTAAATCTGCAGCCAGAATAGTTACTATTATCAAAGTTGAAAATTGGTAAAAGTTAACTTTGCTTGATTAGTGCTTTAAAATCTGTTATTGATTAATAGAAAATTAAGAATGTTGAAGCCAATTTCCACAGAGAGGATTTACTCCATACTCCAAAATTTAAAGGTTCTGCTTTACCTCTTGCAAGTTTTGATCTTCTTGTCCCCAGGAGTTCAGAGTATGTGCTCTTGAGTCACTTACAATGAAATTCACCTAAAAAAAATCAAACCCAAAATTAAATAAAGTACAAATATCTGGAATTAATTTCAAAATAAATTAATACTGTAAACTTTCATCAGAACATGATTGATACACGTGTACAACTTCAACATTTTTGGGAATGATAATTACCAACCTTCTGTAAGATATACCTACATGATATAACTTGTTTCATTCAAATTACATGTACTGATTAAACAAACTAGTCTTATTTCCAACAAATAGTGATCCATGCTCTTGGGCACAGAAAACAATATCGTGTGGAAAGCATTAAGTACATGGCTAAATTCATTCTTTACAAAGGAAATCATTTTAAAAACCAAGTCAGCTGACTATTTTATTGCTTCATGGGTAAATATTCCATCAAACAGAAACCCTCCTTCATTTAGTCTTATTAAAGCAACTAAGAAGCAGAAAACCCATCACAGATCAAGTACTGTAAATTGTTCCTATTGCTGCTCACAACTGACTCCTGCAGTGACATTACACAACTATACACTGTACTTTGTGGACCTCAATATGTTTCTCTTCATTAGGATATTACAAATTCCCACAAAACAGGTTGGCTATCAATTCATCAACATTGGAAGTCAAGGAAAAGTTGTGTTACACAGCAGTGCATTACTGTGCAGACAGTTTCGGATTGCTTAACAAAGAGTCATCATAATGATAGGCCAGAAGCTACCTCGGGGTCTGTAACCTACCTGGGTTCCATGAAGTACAGGCAAAAAAAAAAAACAGCTTTTGCTTATTATGTAAAAGGTTTCAAATTCAGGGACATAAATAGTCAGATTAGGGCCAAGCATCTGCCAAGAAGATGAAATGGAAATTATCATTAAAATTGGAACTTGAACAAAGCACCCGAGATGTACAATGGTAAGCTGATAACTGCAGCCCATGCTAGTTTAGTGGAAAAGTAGAAAATCAAATGCTAGACTGAAAATATCTATTACACAGTGAAAGACTGACATGGTACACAACAACTAACAATTTAACAACCCAATTAAAGGAAACGATTAAATAAACAATCGAGCAGGAAAACCACAAGTGTTTTACAAGTTCCCAGGCTGTACAATTCAAAGCTCCCAGATAGGAACAGAAACGGTATAGAGAGAGTATATTGAACTCTGGCAATAACTGTGGGTTAATGATAGTTTTGAAGAAATGAGGAAAATACTGAAACATGTCAACACTGCAGCCTTAAAATCTACAAAATCATCTATGTAACAATGAACGACTACTTCCGCTCATTTACTCATCTTACATATTGCATAGCGTTTTTGAAACACAAGTGAATATGTTTAACCATAGGAACATCAGAAACACTCCAAAGCATTTTATATGACAAAATAGTTACAGAAGAAATCATTAAAACATCATTCTGGCAAGTATATAGAGTGCACTGGTGGAAACATTCATGAGCTCCTCCATATTAGTTATTAATGTATGTAAAATACTTGTTAGAGAAGTTTGTTCACTTTTATTTTTGGTTGCGTAATTTCAAAAATGTAATTTGTCCCAAAATTCAAAGAAATATTTGTCATCTATATTTAATATCTCTAACAAATACAATGTAGTGGTTATGTTACTGGACTGATAATCCTCAGAACTGGCTTAACGTGGCATGTCATCCGCTACTCAACAGGGAAGGGATGAATGGACAAGGGAATCACAGAAGGAAAGTGAAGAGGGGGACGGGAGGTAAAGATATGGCCACTTTAGCAAATCCTGCCAAAGAATTAACAGAGGTGGTAAGTCTGAATTTTGCAGAACACTTACACTGGATCTATGATCAGGTAATGATACAACAATTATTTACTGCAATCATCACCATTAAATGCTGTTGTGCAAGGTACTCCACACAAAAAAAAATGATCTCAAGTAAAAAAAGATATGCTAAAGATTTAAAGATTATTCTTAGTTGTCACATGTACATCAAAATATACAGTGAAATACATTAAATCAAATCAGTGAGGATTGTGCTGGGGGCAACCCACAAGTCTCACACACTTCCAGTGCAAATATAGGATTCCCACACTTACTAACCCCAACCATACGTCCTCGCAGCTTGAGGTTAAGAATTGGATGATGGTTTCTAAAAATAAGTGAATTATGTGCACCAATATCACGGTTCCATTCTTAAAGAAGACTGCATAATACAACCAAGTATTTGCATCTGGGGATCTGGCCTGGAGGCAGGCAGGGGATATGTTGTGGGTCGAGTCCTGACGCAGGGCCTTGACCCAAAACATTGACTATTCTTTTGCTTCCACAGATGACACCTGACCCAGTGAGTTCCTCCAGTACTTTGGTGCTTGGTCCAACAGCATCTTAGAACCAAAAGAATATAAACATTTCCAAAAAAGGTTACTATATAATGAAAACTTGTCACTTGCACACTCATTTTGCAGAGCATCTCACAGGATGTAGGTGACACCAGCAGGGCCAGCAATTATTATCATTTTAAATTCCATTTTGGTGAAGAGTCAGGTTCTTGAACTGCAGCAAACATAGGCCCCATAGGGAATTTTCACCCAGTGACTGAAGATGGAACAGCATTATACTTCTGAGTCAGGGTTGTGTAAAACTTAGAGGGAAACTTAAACCCACTGATCCTTCCATGTACCTGCTTCCCATGACAATGTGGATGATAGGTGCCGCAAGCTGGAGAATTAAAGCCTCGGTAAGTGTATCACGAAGACAAAATGGTAGCCAAAGTATACTGTTAATGGGAAGTGGGTGATTATTGGGGCGGGGGGTGAATGCAGTGCCAATCAAATGGACTTGTTTTGGATGGCAACAAACTTAATGAGTGTTGCTGAAATTCCATTCAGGTAAGTACAACATACACCACCATACTTTCACATATGTTATGAAGGTCCTGGAAGAGGATTGCTAAGAGTAATTTGTTCATTTTGCCGTAATGCACTAGATAATTGTAACTGATTACTTGAGGTTATTGATGGCAGATTGTTAACACCTCACTAAATGTCACTGTGAGGAGCTAGATTCTCTTTCATTGGTAATGATTACTGGCTGGTACTCATGTCAATGCAATTATTGTCATTTATCAGCATAAGTTTGAATGCCATCCATTACATGCAGGCACAAGCAGCTTTATCATATCAGGAGCTGCAGTGAATTTAACAAAGTGCAATATCATCAAATACTCTTACATCTGGCAAGTCTCAAAAGATGCAGCTGGGTGGGTATAAGACAACACTGAGGAACTAAACAACAATGTCCTGCAGCTAACCTGACTAGCCTCCATCTTCATTTTGCACCAAATTTGACTCCATCCAGTTGATTCTTCCCCATCGATTTTACTTTTAAAACACCACATTTGCACATGAGAGCAGTTATTCCCATCCCAGCTGGCTGTTTTCTCTTTTTTGGTCAAAGGTTGTAAAACACTTGAATCAAGTAGCCAATCTCAAACAATCTGAGCATGTAAATAAAAATAGACTGAAAGGCTGGTAACTTGTCAGACTGAACTGATCCTGCCTTTTATGATGTTCCACCGTATCACTTGTATGACAGTGCCAGGGCTATTACCTGAACAACCTGCCAAAAGCTTCACTAAATGCAACATAATTTTTTGTTACAGAGCAGAGTGAATCAAGTAGACTAGTTTCCATAATGCTAGAAGCCATTGAGGATTGCAAATATTTCCAATCCCATTTCTGAGATTACTGTCACCTTTTAAGGCTGGGACATCCATGGCATCCTTTTCTCCTGCATGTTCTATAAGTATATACCACCAAGTTGGGGATGGACCTTTACAGCTTTATGTTTGAGAGTAGGTTTGCTTCTCTATTTCAATAATGTCGTTTCTGCTATTTATCACATAAAAAATGCACATTACGGTTTGGCTTTCTGTTTGCATAATGCCGCCTCTAGCATGTACTGATAGTTTACACACTGACCTACAGCTGGTTACATTTCTAGCTGTCAATGTTTGAGCAAGGCATATACCAGGTTAGAGAACATGCAGCTGAAGGTAAAGCAAGATTATCCCAGGAGAGGGCTGTGGTGGAATGCAGTGCTACTGCTGCTGATGGCTCGCGGTATCTCACGACTGTCACATTCTGACGTGCTGGATCTGTTTTGCATTCCTTTTAACACAGCTGGACTGCACATGAAGGGCAATCTCAGTGTGATTTTAGGATTCTCATGGCCATTTCTATGCAACTGAGTCAACCTTTGCTGTATGCTACCTGCCAGTGGTACAGGCCATATACACAGGTGATGATCGAAGAGCTTGAACCATTAACCAAAAGGTATTGATTAATAAATACAACATTAGCCAGTTTCTTGTCTGGTCTATGGAACAGCTCTCCCAACTTTGATACAAGTCAACTGCTTTGCATGGTCACTGCCATTGTTTCAAGGCCAGTAGCAGCTACAACAGCTGGATTAAAGCAGATGAGATCAAATAGGTTTCAAACCTCATGGTGAGTCTCTCAACAGGTGCTGCAAAATCAGTAGAGCAGCAATGAATTTCAAAGCTCAACCCTTTGACTAATAGTGATGGTATCAAGCCTTTCTTGATGGTAGGGTATGAATTGCCCCCACTCAGAGTACCTTTGTTGCATCTTCTAAAAGATTGCTCAGCATCAAACAGTACTGATCAATCAGATGGAAAGGAAGGTAGCAAAAAGTTGCCTTATCCTACTTTCACCTGATACTTCAAAGGATCCCAGGTGCAGATTTGAGAACTGGCAAGAACATACTCACAGCACATAAACTACCTCTGTTGCATCCTCCGGTGATCTGGTTTGTCTGGACATATCCAGAGTTATTAATGAAATAATTGGGAATGTAATAAATGGGTTTACTTACCCAGCAGATACAATAGTGAAACATTTTTGCCACAGTTTAATTTCAAAATCATGAATATTGCTATGATTTTTTTCATTACCGAGTGAATTAACTAAACCTAAATCTAAAATGATAGGATCTGAATTCTCATTTCAGATTATTCCAGGACCCTAGATTACTAATCCAATAACATAACCAATACTCAAAATTACCCTCAAATTATCTTCAAATGGGCTATTTGTTTTGTAATTAATGTTGGCTAACATTTTGATCCAAAATTGGATTTGACAGGGACTGTGACAGGCAACAATGTTTCCTTATTCAGCTATTACAATTTTTGTATTAATTAGACATGTGTATTAGGTAACTGAAACATCTCCATCTGGTTTACATCCCCACCCACATCTAACTTTACCCCAAAAATCCTTCCTTATGAAATTGCCTGTTTACAAGTTACAAACTCAATACTGAGCCTTTGTCGAGGCTCTAGATTCTCATGTTTCAATTGTTAATTATTCCATTTCAATTCAGTACATATCAAAAAGAGTCTTAATGGACATTTATTTTTACTTACCCTGGTTGCACCCATTAATTGCTTTGGAGCAACTGTTAGCAGCCTTTGGTCACCAGATGCTGACATCATGCTGCTTAATGTTGCTGGCTGAGATACACAGGGAAATTAAATAGAACATATTTTATGCACGAATTGTAATATCTTCAAAATGGAATGTCAGCACTCCAGGAAGCACACCACAGTCCAATGCATATTTCGGTAGTGTAAAGACTACCATTGTTCTATTGTACCTTGACCCAATCTACTCATCCCACTCTTGACCCAATCTACTCATCCCACTCACCTTTTTCCCCATAGACCAGTAAATTTTCCTTTAGTTGCATCCAATTCTCATTTTGAATGATAAAAACTGATTCAATGATACAGACCAACATTTGATTTTTAAAAGCTCTCAATTCTTTGCGACTTTTCTCAAATAATGAAGTGGATGAACTGTTACCCCTCCCATCTTCACCCCCCCCCCAACACACACACTGTTAATAACCTTGCAATTAACTCTTTTTCATTAAATCTTTTTTTAAATCCAAGGTCAATCCCAGCCTATCCCTCTCGCCACTTAACAGTTAAATTTAAAACAATAAAAATTTACAGCATAATTTAAGTATCCTATAAGTAGTGTCGTGAGCCTCCAGGGAGACTTGTAAGTGAGCACAGCTTTCAATATCAATGATGCACAGCAATTTCACCTTGTAAACACCAAAATGAACTCACTCCTTATTAATAATCCAGTATTCAGAATCTTTAAATCATGAGCATTATCACGGGAAGAGCAGGAAAATATTTTAACTTCTATTTGCAAGAATTACAAGAGTTTTATTGATTAAAACAGAGAACCCATTTGTTGGTAGTTCTTTAACTGATCTACACGCTGCTGAAAAAGAAATAAAATGTACAAAATTATGCCTCACACATTTCAGCCATCAGCAATACAATGAAATTATATCAAACACTGTTAACTACTTTTGGAGTTGATTGCTCAGTTCATCTCCCACAATTTTTAAACCATCCCAACACATACACTTAGAACTGAAGAATAAAGCCAGCCTGTGCTATCCTTCAAATACCAAACTACTGACTGAGATTTTACAGTAAAATGATACTTCAGCACGTTATCAGTATGAGAAGAGCCTTCCCTTTCCATTGAACTACTAACACTGCATGTCCTTCAGTCATTACGTGACTGCTGTCAAAAATGAGCAACTTATGAGCTGGCAACGCAGAGCTCATGTCTTTGAAATAATTCCTCATCAGCATTCGTGGAACTCTTTCCACCATCCCATAACCCAAATCTTGGCCTTTCTTCCACACTCTGCCATAATGCTATTATCCGGTCTCTATAAAACAACACCCCTGCCCTGTCCCAAAAGTGCCACAGTGACTGTTCTCTAACTACTAACAAAACCACTGTCCCATTCACCTGCAATGCAGACCACTGACTTACGAGCCCCAAGTCAGCTCCCCACCAATTCCCCTGGCCCCCAGCCCCAACTGCTCCCAAATCCCAGTGCTTCCTCAATCTCCACAGATCAAAAGCTGCATTCCTGACCTCCACTCACCATCCAGATTGTAATGATACACTGCTCATCCATTCCCAACACCCAAACCTATACTCCAAGACAACATCAACCAATCCCTCACACTTCACAGAGATTAATCACCCCTCCCACTCTTTCAGATAGTCCATGCTCCCACCCCATCCTGGACCCCACATATATACACATACATATACTCTAGCCTCATCCTAAAAAACCCACACTTCCCCTTCATTCTCGAAATCCCACACTTCCACCTCATCTTAGAGTACACCCCTAAGATGTACTCACTTATCTTAGACCCCACATACTCACCCTCCACACTCTTCCATCCTAGATCTCCCCCAACGCACCCTGCCGCCTCATCCTCCATCCCCAACGCACCCCCCACCTCATCCTCCATCCCCAACGCACCTCCCGCCTCATCCTCCATCCCCAACGCACCTCCCGCCTCATCCTCCATCCCCAACGCACCCCCGCCTCATCCTTCATCCCCAACGCACCCCCGCCTCATCCTCCATCCCCAACGCATCCCCCGCCTCATCCTCCATCCCCAACGCACCCCCCGCCTCATCCTCCATCCCCAACGCACCCCCCGCCTCATCCTCCATCCCCAACGCACCCCCCGCCTCATCCTCCATCCCCAACGCACCCCCCGCCTCATCCTCCATCCCCAACGCACCCCCCGCCTCATCCTCCATCCCCAACGCACCCCCCGCCTCATCCTCCATCCCCAACGCACCCCCCGCCTCATCCTCCATCCCCAACGCACCTCCTGCCTCATCCTCCATCCCCAACGCATCCCCCGCCTCATCCTCCATCCCCAACGCACCTCCTGCCTCATCCTGCATCCCCAACGCACCTCCCGCCTCATCCTCCATCCAACGCACCTCCCGCCTCATCCTCCATCCCCAACGCACCCCCCGCCTCATCCTCCATCCCCAACGCACCCCCCGCCTCATCCTCCATCCCCAACGCACCCCCCGCCTCATCCTCCATCCCCAACGCACCTCCCGCCTCATCCTCCATCCCCAACGCACCCCCCGCCTCATCCTCCATCCCCAACGCACCTCCTGCCTCATCCTCCATCCCCAACGCACCCCCCGCCTCATCCTCCATCCCCAACGCACCCCCCGCCTCATCCTCCATCCCCAACGCACCTCCTGCCTCATCCTCCATCCCCAACGCATCCCCTGCCTCATCCTCCATCCAACGCACCCCCCGCCTCATCCTCCATCCCCAACGCACCTCCTGCCTCATCCTCCATCCCCAACGCACCCCCCGCCTCATCCTCCATCCCCAACGCACCCCCCGCCTCATCCTCCATCCCCAACGCACCTCCCGCCTCATCCTCCATCCAACGCACCCCCCGCCTCATCCTCCATCCCCAACGCACCCCCGCCTCATCCTCCATCCCCAACGCATCCCCCGCCTCATCCTCCATCCCCAACGCACCTCCCGCCTCATCCTCCATCCCCAACGCACCCCCCGCCTCATCCTCCATCCCCAACGCACCCTCAACCTCATCCTCCATCCCCAACGCACCTCCTGCCTCATCCTCCATCCCCAACGCACCCTCAACCTCATCCTCCATCCCCAACGCACCCCCCGCCTCATCCTCCATCCCCAACGCACCTCCCGCCTCATCCTCCATCCAACGCACCTCCCGCCTCATCCTCCATCCAACGCACCTCCCGCCTCATCCTCCATCCCCAACGCACCCCCCGCCTCATCCTCCATCCCCAACGCACCCTCAACCTCATCCTCCATCCAACGCACCCCCCGCCTCATCCTCCATCCCCAACGCACCCCCGCCTCATCCTCCATCCCCAACGCACCTCCCGCCTCATCCTCCATCCCCAACGCATCCCCCGCCTCATCCTCCATCCCCAACGCACCCCCCGCCTCATCCTCCATCCCCAACGCATCCCCCGCCTCATCCTCCATCCCCAACGCACCCCCGCCTCATCCTCCATCCCCAACGCACCTCCCGCCTCATCCTCCATCCCCAACGCACCCCCGCCTCATCCTCCATCCCCAACGCACCCCCCGCCTCATCCTAGACGGACCCGCGTTCCCTTGCCCTGTCTCCCTCCCTGTGCGTCCCCTCACCTTGAGCCCTCTTCGTGCGCTCCCTCAACCTGACTACCCCCACTACCTAGCCGTGCTCTAGTCCAGTACTGTTGTGGGTGGCGTCTCTCACCAGTTTCCTGGTCGGGAAGATGTCGTACATGATGCGGCAGTACTCCATGGCCGACTCCACAGCACACGTCCACAGCGACTTGGCGATGGGTGCGAGCGGGATGATGCCCGGGGCCCGGTTCTTGGTGAACATGTCGAACTCCACCGTCTGCCGACAGGACTCGGCCATATACGGGCAGTGATCTACCACGAACACCGTCTTGTGCGCCTCAGAGAAAAGCTTCATCCTGGTTTCCCGTGGGGCCCGAATCGGGTCGGCAAGCGTACAAGAGAACACAGCGGAGGCTCCGCTCCGCCGCCTCAGCGGACGAGGCCCCGGCGCTTAGGCCCAACCGCAGCGGTCGCCGGGCAACCGTCATCCTCGGCCATGGCGGAAGTATCGAGAACTTCCGGTGGGAACTCCAAGATGGCGCGCCGGGAGCGAGCATGATCGGGGTCGGCCGCGCGCGCGTGCCCGGGGACGAGCGTGGCTGGCGCTGGTTCGGTGTGGCCGCGGCGCGTGTCCGTCGGGCGGGACGGAGGGTGTCGGCCCGGGGGCGCGCCTGCTCCACACTTCTCCACGACTTTCCGCCCCGGGGAAATGGTTTGAGCTGCACGGTAAGGACAGTGCAGAAATGTATCTCTAGGTGGCAATATCCAACTGATAATGGAAAAGTGTTGACAGCATCTATAGGAGGACAAGTTATCGTTCAGATCAATGACCCATGTACCTTCTTTACACAAGCTGTCCAATCTGCTTGGTGCTGTCCTGACAAAGGAGCTTCACATTGAAACATTAATCCTCGTGGAGAACCTGCACCCCAAGTTTCTCTCTAACTGCAACACTATATTCTGCACAAATAACATGCAGCAAGCAGACAGTCTGTGGAGAGAAGATTCAAAGATTCAAAAAACTTTATTGTCATTCTAACCATACATCAGCTCTGCAGGGCAGAATGAGACAGCGTTTCTCAGGGGCAGTGCAATCATAACATAACAAACGCAACACTAGATAATAAACATAACCATAAATAGTAAAACACAACAGCCACATGTCAGTTAAATCAGTTATAAGTGTCCAGTACAAGTTAAAAGTGTCCAAAGCAGAGTCAGGTAGAGCAGCTATTTAGCAGTCTGACTGCCTGTGGGAGGAAGCTGTTAAGTAGCCTTGTGGTTTTAGTTTTGATGCTCCCGTAACATTTGCCTGATGGCAGAAGAACAAACAGTTCATGGAGAGGGTGTGAGGGGTCTTTAATGATGTGCCATGTCTTCTGGAGGCATCGACGCTGAAAGAGGTCTTGGACAGAAGGTAGGGAGACCCCAGTAACCTTCTCTGCTCCCCTAACTACCCTCTGCAAGGCTTTTTTGTCGACAGCACTGCAGCTGGAGTACCGGGTTGTAATGCAAAAGGTCAGCACACTCTCAACCACGCCTCTGTAGAATGTAGTTAGGATGTTAGTGGGGAGTGATGCTTGTTTAAGCTTCCTCAGAAAGTTCAATCTCTACTGGGCCCATTTCACAATCCCAGTGGTGTTCCTGGACCAGGTGAGATTGTCGGAGATCTGCACCCCAAGGAACTTGATGTTTTCCACTCTCTTCACTTTGGAGCCGCTGATGCTGAGGGGTGTGTGCTCAGGCTGAGACCGTCTGAAATCGACGATCATCTCCTTCGTTTTGGTGACATTAAGCATCAAGTTGTTATCCCTGCACCAGCTCTCTAGGTGTCTGACCTCCTCCCTGTACATAGTTTCATCATTTTTGCTGATGAGCCCCACCACTGTGGTATCATCTGCAAATTTAATGATCAGGTTCTCCTTGAATCTGGCTGCACAGTCATGTGTTAGCAGTGTAAACAGCAATGGGCTCAGCACACAACCTTGTGGGGATCCAGTGCTCAGTGTGATGGAGTCAGAGATGTTCCTGCCAACATGGACTGACTGTGGTCTCTCTGTCAAGAAATCCAGAATCTAGCGACACATGGCAGTGTTAAGGCCAAGCAGCGACAGTTTCTCCACTAGTCTCTGTGGGATGATGGTATTGAACGCTGAACTGAAATCAATGCACAGGATTCTGGCATAAGTGTCTTTGTTGTCCAAGTGAGAGAGAACTGTGTGCAGTGTGGTGGATATTGCGTCCTCCGTAGAGCGATTTGGACGATAAGCAAACTGCAGAGGATCCAGTGATGAGGGGAAATATCCAACGCCAGGCAAAAGCTTCTTGCTATAACTATGACATTAATAGTCCAGTCCAACTCTATTTCTCTTCCTATAGATGCAGCCTGGCCTGCTGAGTAATTCCAGAATTCTCTATTTTTTTATTTTAGATTTGCAGTTATTTGACTTTTGAGTATGTTCAGCATTTTCCAGTTTTACTTAAAGATTTTCAGCACCTTCTGCGTTTTTTTTTAAATTTCTAATCTATAACTGATAACTGGTATAGAATTGAGATGGCAGCTAACAATAGAGATCTGCTTTTCTGGTTGTTACTAGACTGAAAGTTTATAAATGATAAAACATCTGCAGCTAAATCCCCGTACAAATTTCCTCTGGAATATCGCCGACCTCACTTTCGCCATGTTCATCTTTCTAATAGAATGGTTTTATTTAAAAATAGGAAGACTGGAGGGGGGTTATTTTAAACAATTAGCATCTAATTTTCCAGAAATTGGCATGTATACTGTGTAACACACATCAAAGTTGCTGGTGAACGCAGCAGGCCAGGCAGCATCTCTAGGAAGAGGTACAGTCGACCTTTCGGGCCGAGACCCTTCGTCAGGACTTTGATGTGTGTTGCTTGAATTTCCAGCATCTGCAGGATTCCTCGTGTTTATGTATACAGTGTCATCAGCTAGGAATTTAGTCATGGAAACGGGTCCTCTAGCTCACCAGACCCACACTGAACTTCAACCACTCATTCTCATTGTCCCTGCCTTAATCCCATTCCTCCCCACATTCTCCTCAACTGCACCCAAATTTTCTGGTTGTCTACACACAATGGGCAACATACATTGGTTTTTTTTTAATGTGCTCTTCTTTAGTATGTGAGAGGAAACTGGAGCACCTGGAGGAAACCCAGGAACCAGAGGGGGAAACTGCAAGCTCCACAAAGACAGCACTCAATCTTGGGGTCCACCTGCACAGGATACTTGAAGCTGCTGCACAGGTTGACAGTGTTGTTAGGAAGGCGTATGGTGTGTTGGCCTTCATCAACTGTGTGATTCCCGTGAGGTAATGTTGCAGCTATATACGACCTTAGTTAGACCCCACTTGGAGTACTGTGTGCAGTTGTGGTCACCTCACTACAGGAAGGATGTGGATACGATAGAGAGAGTGCAGTTTTGGAGAGATGTTTTTAAAACATTATCAAAAGTCTTGGATCTGGACCTACAACCTAATTTACTTACGGCAATATTTGGGATGACCCCATCGAAACCAGGAAATGCATGTTTCTGCTCAACGTATGATAGCCTTTTCAACTTTATTGGCTAGGAGAGCCATTTTACTCAAGTGGAAGGATTCTAATCCATCTACTGTCTTTTATTGGCTTTCCTCCATTAAGTTTAAGTTTGAGCAAATCTGGTGACCTTTTATTCAATATTCTCATTTGATTCATTACTCTTCCAATTTATTTATTTTTGAAATTTTAGATTTGATCAGAAAGTTTTTCTTTTTTTTTTGGTTGTATCCTCAGAATGAACTGCCCGGTCCCCTTTTTTTGTATAGTGGAGTGGGGGTCTTTTTTCCTTCATTTAAAATTAAAAGTTTTTTTTCTTTCCTCTTCATGAACTGATAAGAGGAGAATCGCTGTGTTCTTTTTTATTATATATTATATACTAGCTTAACACTATGATTTTGATAATGTCTATTTCAATCTCTGTTTGTATTGTTATTGATAAATATATTTGAGATCATTCTCCTCTGATTTGTATTTATGTTCCTTGTAAATCAATAAAAAGATTAATAAAGAAAAAAAGAGAGTGCAGAGGAGATTTACAAGGATGTTGCCTGGATTGGAGGGTGTACCTTATGAGATTAAGTTGAGTGAACTCGGCCTTTTTTCCTCGGAGCGACGGAGGATGAGAGGTGACCTGATAGAGGTGTACAAGATGATGAGAGGCATTGATTGTGTGGATGGCCAGAGGCTTTTTCCCAGGGATGAATTGGCTAGCATGAGAGGGCATAGTTTTAAGGTGCTTGGAAGTAGATATGGGAGATGTCAGAAGTAAGTTTTTCACACAGAGAGTGGTGGGTGGAATACATTTCCAGCAACAGTGGTTGAGGCGATACGATAGGGTCTTTTAAGAGACTTCAATAGGTACAAGGAGCTTAGAAAGATAGAAAGCTATGCAGTAGGGAAATTCTAGGTGGTTTCTAGAGTGGGTTACGTGGTTGGTACAACTTTGTGAGCCAAGTGGCCTGTAATGTGCTGTAGATCGATGTTTCTACCTCAGGATTGACTATGGATCTTTAGTCCTCTGAGCCCGCCACTGTAATACTTGTGCCACTTTATTGGAATTTGTGTGAAGTATTTCCACTGTGTTCGTAGTCCTATTCCTCAAGATCAGAATGAGGTGCATTATTCCTGACGCGTTGTGAAATTTCCTGTTTTGTGTCAGCATTCAGTGCAATACGTAATAAGACGTACACATGCAGTATACAAAATCAATGAGCAGTGCAAAAGGAGAGCAAAAATAGTGAGGTTCATTCACCGTTCAGAAATCTCAGCTCGAAACTCAAAAATTAGTTTAGATAAATAGGAAATTCAGTGGCCGATGACAAAGGCAACCATTTTTTGCTGCTTCATCAATGGCTTTTCTTTCATCATAAGATCTAAGGATGGTGCCAGGGGTTTTGTTTGGACCTGGGCAACTTCATCCAGTTTGTCTGTGAAACAGTTTCATTGGGTCCAGTGCTCCCGGTGTGGCCTCCTGTATATTGGTGAGACCTGACGTAGATTGGAAGGCCGCTTTGCCAAGCAGCTATGCTCCATCCACCAGGACAAGCGGGATCTCCCAGTGGCCTCCCATTTTAATTCCACGTCCCATTCCGATATGTCCGTCCACGGCCTCCTCTACTGTCACAATGAGGCCACACTCAGGTTGGAGGAGCAACACCTGATATTCCATCTGGGTAGGCTCCAACCTGATGGCATGAACATCGATTTCTCAAACTTCTGGTTATGCCCCCCACCCCTCACCAATCCCCATCTCCTTTTCCCTCTCCCACCTTATCTCCTTGTCTGTCCATCGCCTCCCTCTGGTGCTCCTCCCCCATTTTCTTATTCCCATGGCTTTCCATCCTCTTCCATCAGAGTCCCCCTCTCCAGCCCTGTACCTCTTTCACCAATCAACTTCCCGTGAGGTAATTTTACAGCTATATAAGAACGTAGTTAGACCCCACTCGGAGTACACCGTATTCCATCGGCCACTTTTTGACCATCGTCTTAGTCTGTCCAAATCCCTCTGCAGACTCCTAGCTTCCTCAGCACTGCCTGCCCCCCTGCCACCCATGACAAAATAGCTCATGCCTGGTGCCCTATTTATTATCCAAAACATTAATTTGCCCCACAACTGGTGCAGATGGCTGCAGTGTTTACAACCCACATTACACGCTGCAGAAACCGACAAGTCTTTTCCAACTGCAGCTTCAAGGCCTATTACCTTTGTCATCCAGTCAGATGTAGACCATTAGACCATAAAACATAGGAGCAGAATTAGGCAATTCGGCCCATCGAGTCTGCATCATGGCTGATCCAATTTTCCTCTCAGCCCCAATCTCCTGCCTTCTCCCCATATCCCGTCATGCCTGACCAGTCAAGAATCTATCAAGCTCTGCCTTAAATTTACATAAAGACTTGGCCTCCACGGCTGCCTGTGGCAGAGAATTTCACTGATTCACCACTCTCTGGCTAAAGAAATGCCTCCTCCTCTCTGTTCGAAAAGAACAGGCCCCTATTCAAAGGCTGTGTCCTCTGGTCTTAAACTCTCCCACCATAGGGAGCATCCTCAAAATGCTGGAGGAACTCAGCAGGCCAGGCAACTTCTATGGAAAAGTTGACGTTTTGAGCCCAGACCCTTCAGCAGGGCTAGAATTAAAATGGGTGGCTACTGGGTGATCCTGCTTTTCCTGGCGGACGGAGTCTCACTGTTATACAGGAGGCCACACCAGGGGCACCGGACACAGTATATGACAGATGAAGTGTCGCCTCATCTGCTGGGACCCTGAATGTTAGTGAGGGAGGAGGTGTAGGGGCAGGTGAAGCACTTGTTCTGCTTGCAAGGATAAGTGCCAGGAGGGAGGTCAGTAGAGAGGGACGAATGGATAAGGGAGTCAAGTAGGGAGCAATCCCTGTGGAAAGCAGAACATGGGGGGGGGGAGGGAAAGATGTGCTTGGTGGTGGGATCCCGTTGGAGATGGCAGAAGCTGTGGAGAATTATGTGCTGGACACGGAAGCTGATGAGGAGGTAGGAGAGAACAAGAGGGACCCTATCCCTGGTAGGGTGGCAGGAGGATGAGGTGATGGCAACACTCACAACACGCTGGAGGAACTCATCAGGTCGGGCAGCATCTGTGGAAAAGATCGGTCAACGTATTGGGCCGGAACCCTTCGTCAGGACTTCGTGGGGTTCCAGCCCGATACATCGACCAATCTTTTCCACAGATGCTGCCCGAGCTGCTGAGTTCCTCCAGCATGTTGTGAGTGTTTCTTTGACCCCAGCATCTGCAGATTACTTTGTGTTTGAGGTGATGGCAGACGTGCATGACATGGAAGAGATGCAGATGAAGGCAACATTGATGGTGGAGGGAGAGAAGCCCCTTTCTTTGAAGAAGGAACTCTCTGTTATAAGAACATAAGAAACGGGAGCAGGAGTCGGCCATCTGACCAATCGAGCCTGCTTCGCCATTCAATAAGATCCCGGCTGATCTGGCTATGAACTCACCTCCACCTACCTGCCTTTTCCCCATAACTCTTAATTCTTCTACTATACAATAATGTAGCTCCCCGGACAACCTCAGGGTCGCTCGGCTTGCTGTCGTCTAGGGAAACAGCCCTCGGCCCTGCGAAATTGGGTAATTAGTTTGTGTGGATGCTGTGTGACGTACCCCACCCCGCCCAAATAACAGACAATACACCAGATATGATTTAATGATTTACAGTTTATAGACATTACTGGAACTATATACTTAATGGAGAATAAAATATAAAAGGATAATAAAAGGCGCCACGCTTATCAAAGTTCAATCTCTTCGTGCACAAACAATTGGAGCTCAGGACCCTTCTTCTTCACCCTGCAACCCCTCGGACCACCTCGACCGGCCGCCTGGGACCAACAACGGTGGTCGACCAGACGCTCCACACAAGTCCGTCTCCATCTCCTCTCCTCGCCGAATGCCCCGCTCGGGGTCCGACCCCGTTAGCGGATCTCACAACACCTGGTCCATCCTCTGTCTCTCTCTCTCTCTCCTGCCTTCTGCCCCAAAACCCCGCGCATACAATATCTTACAGATACACCAAAAACATAACAACTATCACAATTGGTCCATAACATCTTCTTATCAGTAACGTGATTCAACAAACTGCTAGTGGGAGGACTTTCTCAGCATTTAACGTAACAAAGAAGCATTCCCAAGTATAACATAACAAAGAAGCCATTTTAATTAGCCTACACAGTAACATAAGAGACGAAACCCCCTTACAATAAATTATCCAACCTTGTCATAAATATATTTACTGAGGTAGCCTCCACTGCTTCATTGGGCAGAGAATTCCACAGATTCACCACTCTCTGGGAAAAGCAGTTCCTCCTCATCTCCATCCTAAATCTGCTCCCCCAAATCTTGAGGCTCTGTCCCCTAGTTCTAGTCTCACCTACCAGTGGGAACAACTTTCCTGCATCTATCTTGTCTATCCCTTTCATAATTTTATATGTTTCTGTAAGATCTCTTCTCATTCTTCTGAATTCCAGCGAGTACAGTCCCAGGCAACTCAGTCTCTCTCATAGACTCACACCCTGATCTCTGGAATCAACCTGGTGAACCTCCTCTGCACCACCTCCAAAGCCAGTATATCCTTCTTCAATAAAGGAGACCAGAACTGCACGCAGTATTCCAGGTGCAGCCTCACCAGTACCCTGTAAGTTCGCAGCATAACCCCCCTGCTCTTAAATTCTGGAATGAAAAGCCTCCTCTTGAGAGCAAATGTGGCGGAGACAGAGGAATTGAGGGAAGGGGACGTTTCTACAAGTAACAGGGTGGGAAGAGGTGTAGTCCGGGTAACTGTGAGAGTCCGTGGGTTTGTAATAAACATCGATGGATAAGCTGTCTCTGGAGATAGGGACAGTGAGATTGAGAAAGGGAGGGGAGGTGTCAGAAATAGACTAGGTAAATTTGAGGGCAGGATGGAAGTTGGAGGCAAAGTGGATGAAGTCAACGAGTTTCCCATGGGTTCAGGAAGCAGTGCCGATGCAGTCATCGATGTAGTGTAGGAAAAGTGCGGGATGGCCACCAGTGTAGGCTTGGAACATAGACTGTTCCATGTAGCCGACAAACAGGCAGGCATAGCCTGGACCCACGTGAGTGTCTATGGTTACAACTTCTGCTAGAAGGAAGTGGGAGGAGGCAAAGGAGAGATAATTAAGAGTGAGGACAAGTTCCACTAGGCAGAGATGAATATAGGAGGAGGGGAACTGGTTGGGTCTGGTTAACTGTGTCCAGTGCTCCTGGCATGGACTCCTGTATATCGGTAAGACCCAATGTAGATTGGGAGACCACTTCGCTGACCGCCAGAAAAATTGGGATCTCCCAGTGGCCATCCATTTTAATTCCACATCCCATTCCCATTCTGATATGTCACTCCATGCCCTCCTCCACTGTCGCGATGAGGCCACACTCAGGTTGGAGGAACAGCACCTTATATTCTGTCTGGGTAGCCTCTAACCTGATGGCATGAACGTTGACTTCTTGAACTTCCGATAATGCCCCTCCCTCCTATTCTCCTTCACCATTCCCCATCACCTTTTCCCTCCCTCACCTTATTTCCTTGCCTGCCCATCGCCTCCCTCTGGTGCTCCTCCCCCCTTTTCTTTCTACCATGGCCTTCTGTCCTCTCCTATTAGACTCCCCCTTCTCCAGCCCTGTATCCCTTTCACCAATCAACTTTCCAACTGCTTACTTCACCACCCTCCCCCACCAGTTTCACCCATCACCTTGTGTTTCTCCCTCCCCTCCCTCCCTGCACCACTTAACTCTACTCTTCATCTCTTTTTCTCCAGTCCTACTGAAGGGTCTCGACCTGGAATGTCAACTGTTTACTCTTTTCCATAGATGCTGCCTGGCCTGCTGAGTTCCTCCAGCATTTTGTGTGTGTTGCTTGGATTTCCAGTATCTGCAGATTTTCTCTTATTTGTGATAGGAAACATCCTCTCCACATTCACTCTATCAGGCCTTTCACTATCTAATGGGTTTCAATTAGGTCACTCCTCATTCTTCCGAATTCTAGTGAATACAGGCCCAGAGCCATCAAATGTTATTCATATGACAAGCCATTCAATCCTGGAATCATTTTCATGAACCTCCTTTGACCCCTCTCCAGTTTCAGCTCATCCTTTCTAAAATAAGGGGCCCAAACCTGCTCACAATACTCCAAGTGAGGCCTCACCAAGACTTTATTCAGTCTCAACATTACATCCTTGCTTTTATATTCTAGTCCTCTTGAAATGAACATTGCACTTGGCTCCCTCAACACAGATTCAACCTGCAAATTAATCTTTAGGGAATTCCCTTTGTGCCTCAGTTTGTTGTATTCTCTCTTATTTAGAAAGTAGTCGACTCTTTCATTTCTTCTACCAAAGTGCATGGCGCCATACACTTCCCGTCACTGTATTCCATCTGCCAATTCTTTGCCCTTTCTCCTAATCTGCCTAAATTCTTCTGTAGCCTCTCTACTTCCTCAAAACTACGTGTTCCTCCAGCTATCTTCATATCATCTGCAAACTTTACAACAGCCATCAATTCCATCATCCAAATCATTGATATATAACATTAAAAGAATCTGTCCCAACATAGACCCCTGTGGAACACTAATAGTTACCAGCAGCCAATAAGAAAAGGCTCCCTTTATTCCCACTCTTTGCCTCCTCCCAATCAGCCGCTGCTTTATGCAGGCAGAACGTGAGTGGGAACACTGCCTAACGTCCTAACTCCTGCCCAACTATGAAAAGCTTCAAAACACTGCAGTGATTCAAACAGGTGATTCATCAACACCTCCCGAAAAGCAAACAGGGATGGGCAATAAAGTGCAACACGCATATCTCTAACTCTCTCAATTTATATTTCCCAGGGCTCTATTTGTTCTGATCAAGGCAGGTGGGGCTCGTCAGCCATGGTTGGCAGCTCATCTAGGAGAAGGAAAACTCTGATCTCAAACCTCCGCTGCCTTGCAGCTGTACCCGCTCATGGGAAAGGCTCTGGAAGAGAAATCCAGAGCTGGAATCCTTTAGACAGTACGACTTTGAGCTCAACACTGACTGGCAGCCCCTGCGACACCTGTATCTGTCCCTGGCGTTCCCTTGGATTCATCAGCTACGTGGAGAGGGGGAGCCTGCTGCATAGGAACAGCCTGCTCTCCGTATCGTACCGCCCTGGCTCGTGAATCACATGTACAGCTGGGATGCGACATCCACGGTTGACACCCACCAATGAGGGCCTCAAATTTGCCCTGAATCTTTTGCTTAAAACAACATTGTGAATAGTCATTTAGAGTTTTTGGTTAAAACTGCCATGCAGAAACCTTAAGAAACTCAAACTTTAATGGGATATGAAACTGAAGAAAATATTTCAAATGTATTATTTGGTGATGATTGGAGTAGTTGTCCTTGAACCATTTTGATGAAATAGAAGCACTGGTGAGGCCTCACTTGGAGTGTTGTCAGCAGTTTAGGGCCCCTTATCTTCGAAAGGATGTGCTGAAACTGGGGAGGGTTCAAAGGAGATTCACGAAGATGATTCCAAGATTGAATGACTTGTCATATGAAGAACGTTTGCTGGCTCTGAGCCTGTATTCACTAGAATTCAGAAGAATGAGGGATGACATTCTTTGAAACCTACCAGATGGTGAAAGGCCTTGATAGAGTGAATGTGGAGAAGGTGTTCCCTATGGTGGGAAAGTCTGAGACCAGAGCACGCAGCCTCAGAATAGAGGGGGTGTCCTTTTAGAATGGAGACGAGGAGGAATTTCTTTAGCCAGGGAGTTGTGAATCTGTGGAATTCTTTGCCACAGGCAGCTGTGGAGGCCAAGTCTTTATGTATATTTAAGGCAGAGATTGATAGCTTCTTGTTTGGGCAGGCATGGAGGGATACAGGGAGAAGGCAGGAGATTGGGGCTGAGAGGAAAATTGGATCAGCCATGGTGAAATAGTGGAGCAAACTGGATGAGCCACATGGCCTAATTCTGCTCCTATAGCTTATGGTGTTATGGTCTAAGTAAAAATAAAGACCCCAAAGTCGCAAAAAGCACTGCGTTAATTGATTTTCACAAAAAAGTTAAGTGATCAATAATAAACGTAAATCTTAATGTGATGAAAAAGAAGCACTGATTCAGAATATCAACTCCCAAACAAGTTCATTTTTAATAACATTTAGAAGATTGGCATCTATGGAGGTTTTATAAATTAAAAGAAAGTTCAATAGGGAAGATCGACTAGAGAAGAGTAAAATAAGGAAGCAGTTCATCATGAAAACTAAATAAAATCCCATCTGTCTTCCGCAAACAGCAATTGAAACTTTCAAGTCTGCTTTCAATAAATCTTAGTTAGAGAAGGATATCAAGGCAACGTTGTAAAATTTAGATACTAACAAGCCTTGATTTAATTGAATTGAGAAACATTTAAAGATTTAGGGTAAACGTGGGATTGGGGGTGAGCTAAGGAAGGGGCAGCAGTTAGCATTCCGGGTTACGGGTAAGATGGAAGTGGAGGGGAGTGAGGACAGGAGCTACTTTTTCATGAAGGACAACATCACAGCAGTAGTTAGAGATAACATTGTCTGATGAGGCTTTACAGGTGAAAATGAGAAATAAGAAAGGGATGATCACTCTATAGATCACTCTACAGATCACCAAATAGACCTTGGAAATTAGAGGAACAAATGTTCAGGGAGACTGAGGAGAGTTTTAAGGATAATATAATTATCATCATAGGAAATTACAAGTTTTGGAATGTTGACTGGGATTACCACAGTGTTAAGGATCTAGATAGGGTTGTATTTAATGTATTCAGTTAAGTTTCCTCAGGCAGTATATAATGGATCTTACAGGTAAGGGCAAATCCTGATCTACTCCTGGAAAATGACGAAGGATGAGTGACTGAAGTCACGCTCGGGGGACACTTTGGGGCCATGGATCACAGTTCTGATAGTTATGGAGACGGAGAGACCTGGACTGTAGCTTCGAGTTCTGAAACGGGGCAAGGCAAATTTTGACGGTATTAAACAGAAGCTTGCAAATGTTGATTGGGCCAGGTTGTTTGTGGGCAAAGGAGCTCAGGCAAGTAAGAGGTTTACAAAAGCAAGTTAGCAAGAGTTCAAGGATTATGTGTTCCTGGTGAAGTAAAAGGCAAAACTGCTGAGAGTTGGGACCTTGGATGTCAAGGGGTTGTGTAAATCTGGTTGAGAAATAGAAGGAGGCTTGGGTCAGATACAGCAGCTGGGGTCAAGCAAGTCCTTGGAGGTATATGGAGCATTCTGGAGTATACATAGGATACTCAAGAAGGAAATTGGGAAGACCAAAAGGAACATGAGAAGGCTTTGGCAAGAAAATGTAAGGAAAGTCCTGAGAGACTTATCACCTATATTAAGGGTCTCCTCAAAGACCAAGATAGAAATCTATGCATGGAGGCGCTAGAGATGGACAAAGTTCTCGAAGATTATTTCTCTTCTGTTTTTACCATGGAGAAAGATGTGAAGACTTGGAAACCTGGCAAAGTTGTTCAAGATCTTTTGGGAGCATTTTGGGATGTATGAAGGTAGACAATCCCCCTAATCTGGACAAAGTATATCCAAAAATTGTGGGAGACCTTGCTGTGATATTTGTAACTTTACTATCCTCTGGCCAGCTGCCAGAGGTGCCAGAAGACTGCAGGATGGCAAATGTTGTGTCTTTATTAAGAAGGGCTGGAGGACAGACCTTGTGATTATAGATCCATTTGTCTAATATCTGTGTTAGGTAAGTTGCTGGAAAGCATTCTGAAGGATAAGATATACTTATTTTTGGAAAGACAAGGGTTGGTTAAGGATAGCCAGTATGGCTTCATGTGTGGGAAATCATGTCTTAGGAATCTGACTGAGATATTTGATGAAGTGATGAGGAAGGTTGACAAGGGGAGGGTGGTAGATATGGTATTATATGGGTTTCAGTAAAGCTTTTGAGAAGGTTCAGCATGATAGGTTGCTCTGGAAAGTTAGATCACATGGCATCCAAGGAGAGCTAGCAGGCTGAATATAAAACTCAGCAGATGATGGGAAACAGAGGGTGGAAGGATTCAGCCATCTCCACCATGGGCACATTCCTCCTTCAGGACATCATCAGATCATTGGCCCACCATTGAGGACCTCTTAAAGAGTCGGTGCTTCACAAAAGCAGCACCTATCACTAAAGATCCTCTCTATCCGGGACATACCCTCTTCTCACTTCTACCGTCGGGGAGGAAGTGCAGGAGCCTGAAGACCCACACTCAACAATTAAGAAACAGCTTCTTCCCCACTGCCATCAGGTTCCATGAAAGCTACCTCATTATATATTTTTGCACTAGTTAACTATTTTTGTAATTTTATAATCTATTTTAAATAATGTATCCATCTTGTAATTTTATCTATTTTTGTCATAATAATTTTATGTCTTTACACTATACAGCTGCAACAAAACAATAAGTTTCACATTATAAGCACGAGAAATTCTGCGGTTGCTGGAAATCCAAAGCAACACGCACAAAATGCTGGAGGAACTCGGCAGGTCGGGTAGCATCTATGGAAATAAATAGACGTTTTGGGCTGAGACCCTTCTTCAGGATATAAGTTTCACATTATATAAGTCAGGGATAATAAGTATAATTCTAATTTCCAGATCTGAAGAATGTTTCTCGGGCCGGAGGTCTGTGACTAGTGTGTGCCCTGGGACTGGTGCTGGGCCCGTTGTTATTTGTCATCCATATTAATGATTTGGATGAGAATATATGAGGAATAATTTATAGATTTACAGATGACACTAAAATATATTATTGAGGGTGTCAAAGGTTATGGGGAGTAGGCAGGAGAATTGGGCAGAGAAGGGTAATAAGTCAGCCATATGGAATGGTAGAGCAAACTCAATGGGCCGAATAGCCCAATTCTGCTCTTATGGTCTTATGACCTAAAGTACGTGATGTTGCAGATAGTCAAGAGGAGTAATTAGAATTGCAGCTGGAACTTGATTAGCTGGGCCCATGGGCTCAGGAATGGTAAATGGAATCTAATTCAGATATGTGTGAAGTGTTACGTTTTGGAAAGACAAATCAAGATAAGAAGTTTCCATAGAATGAAAGGAGCCTGGAGTACTGGTGCATAGTTTCCTTGAAGTGGAGTCACAGGTAGACAGGGCAGTGAAGAAGGCTTTCGGCATGCTAGCCTTCAGCATTCAGGGCATTGAATATAGAAGTTGGGAGATTCTGAAGTGATTGTACAAGATGTTGGTGAGGCTACGCTTGGAGTATCACGCTTAGTTTTGGTCACCCAGTTATAGGAAAGATGTGATTAAATTGGAAAGAGTAGAATGAAAGTTTTGCAAGGATGTGGCCTGGACTGATGGGACTAAGTTATAGGGAGAGGTCAGACAGGTTCGAGCATAGGAGACTGAGACATGATCTCATAGAAATATATAAAATCATGAAGGCATAGATAGGGTGAGCAATCTTTTTTCAGGGTTGGGGTACTGAAAGCCAGAGAACATAGTTTTAAGGTTAGAGGTGAAGATCCTTTCTCCATGCTCTATGACTGAATGGCCTACTCCTGTTATTATACAAGACAAAAAAAAGCTAACATTCATATATTATGAAATGAAAAAGTAAGCTACTACAGTCTTTTCCCTTGAAGTTGTAGTGTATGATAATTTGTTTACTGCCTTCCTTTCATGTTCAAGGTGATGATTTTAACCATGTTAGTTGCTATTTCAGCCTCTCATCACTGGCACTGGCTGTTTGTGGTAAACTGCCTTTGTCCTCTGAACATGCATTAAAGGCAAGACCAGAGTTTAACAATGGCTTCTGGTCATTGAATGACCTGTTTATCTAAATGAATTTAATAAGTTTTTGGGCAATCATACAATTAAACAGACACTTGTGTTACACTCTAGGGCCTGTGTGGACTGATGGAAGGATATTCACAGAATATAGAGCAGTCTAAATGACATCTCCACCAGGCTCCTGATCTGGCGTGAATAACTTCAATCACACTCTACTGAACTGATTTTACAGCCTATAGTCTCACTTCAAGGGCTCTTTACAACACATGTTCTCAGTATTATTTTTTATTTGCATAGCTTGTCTTCTTTTGAACATGAGTTGTTTGTCAGCGTTGCTTATGTACAATCATCATCATCATGTTCCATGTTTTATGATGTGGGCAGTCATGGTCTACATGACCATGATGATTCTTGGCAAATTTTTCTCCAGAAGTGGTTTGCCATTGCCTTCGTCTGGGCAGTGTCTTTACAAGATGAGTGACCCCAGCCGTTATCAATACTCTCCAGAAACTGTCTGCCTGGTGTCAGTATTTGCATATCCCGGAATTGTGATATGCACCAGCTGCTCATACAACCATCCACCACCGGCTCCCATAGCTTCTCGTGACCCTGATCGAGAGGCTAAGGACGTGCTACACCCTGCCCAAGAGTGGCCTGCAGGCTAGCGGTGGGAAGGAGCGCCTTACACCTCCTTTTAGTAGAGACGTATCCCCACCTCGCCACCCAATGTGTATATATAGGTTTTCGTAAATTACATTGTATTTCTCTTTTTCTCTGTAAATACCTGCAAGAAAATGAATTTCCAGGTAGTACATGGTAACATATGCGTACTTTGATAATAAATTTATTTTGAACTTTTACACCAGAAAATCGGTTGTTTAATTCTCAATAGTAATGGATGGGGTTGGATAGTTGGGATGCTGATCACCAGGATTTCCTGCCTGTTTCCTAAATCCTTCAGAGGCCTAAGGTATATTAAATTCACCCTTGACTATACTGATTTATATTTTGCCTGATTTCATATCAGTGTTTATTTCTATGTTAGGCAACCTTATGATCATTACATAATGGAACCTAACAGTTTATTGGGAATGGGGGAGCACTTTGAATAGTTCCGTCCATCCAGTTGCTCCGAGCTGACTCATATAGTAGACAGAATATTGTGGTGAAATAGTGGCAGTACCATTGAACAAAAGGAAATAAAATGTCATTTCAATGCTTACTGCCTTGCATTTGTTTAAAGCAGACATTAGGTTCTGCTTGTGAGCTGATTCTGAATGTTGCTGAAGTTCATCTAAAACTTCGACGAACTTCTATGGAGGCAGAGTGGAGTGGATCCCGACTGGTATGGAAAACTAATGCTCAAGAAAGAAAAAATCTACAAAAGTGGGGGATACAGCTCAGTCTGTTACAGGCAAAGCTTCCCCAACATTGAGCACAGTTACAAGAAGCACAGCAACAGGAAAGTCAGCATCCACCATCAAGGACCCCCACCATCCAGGCCATGCTCCCTGCTCACTACTACCATCAGGCAGGAGATACAGGAGCCCTAGGTCCCACAGCACCAGGTTTAGGAGCAGTTATTCCTCTACATCCATCAGGGTCCCGAACCAGTGTGGATAACTTCACTCACCTCAACGCTGAACTGACTCTGCAACCTATAGTCTCACTTACAAAAACTCTACAACTTGTGTTTTCAGTACAATTTACATGCTTTTTAATTTATTATTCGCATGATTTGTCCTCTTTTGCACATTGGTTGCTTGTCAGTCTTTGTTATTTATAGTTTTTCATAAACTCTATTGTTTTTTTTTGTATATGCCTGCAAGAAAATGTATCTCAATGAATGGTGGCAACTCCTTTGATAACTCGACGTTCAGCTTGTACTTTGAAGTTGCATTTCAGGTTGTCATGTATCTTTTGACAATCTGAGGAAGATATCAACAGATCCAATCAAGAGAATTATATCTGGCTCAATCTCACAATCATGCTTTATCAGGTCGCCTTCCAGAAGTTAAAGAGAAATAGGTGCAAGTAAGAAATTGTGATCTGCATAATTTCATTTTCATGACAGTAGACGAACAAATATTGAGAATTAAAGATGCTATTTAGGTCACAGGCACAAGACATATGCTTACTGAAGACCATTTTCAGGACTAAGAGACAAAGGTTGCAAACTTGCAACAGTGATTACCTGATACAGTACTATCTTACAAGTAAGTTGTTAAATGGATGATTCACATTTCTGCTTGTAACAGATGTAAGAAATCAAACTATCTCTTCAAGGAAATGCAAAGCAGCTCTTCCCAGTGACCTGCCTATACACCCAGTACAGACTTTATCCTGTACCTAATAAAGTGGCCACCAAGTGTATGTTTGAAGTCTTTCACTGTTGTAGCCCATCCATCTTCAAGGTTCACTGTATTGTGTGTTCAGAGCACACGGGGTTATTTGAGTTACTGTCAGCTTCCTGTCAACTTGAACCAGTCTGGTCATAAAGATTTTTACTCCCTGATGCTGTGAGATGGATATAAGAAATAAAATTCCAAATCAAATCTACTTCTAATCTCTGACCTCTTTCATTAACAAGGCCTATTCTGCCACAGAACTTCCGCTCAATGGATGTTTTTTTTTGTTTTCACACCATTCTCTGTAAACTCTAGAGACTGTTGTGCGTGAAAACCCCAGCGGTTTCTGAGATACTCAAGCGGCTCCATCAGGCACCAACGATCGATCTACCATCAAAGTCACTGAGATCACACACCTTCCCCATTCTGATGTTTGGTCTGAACAACAACTGAACCTCTTGACCATGTCGGCATGCTTTTATGCACCGAGTTGCTGCCGCATGATTGGCTGATTAGATATTTGCATTAATGTCCCAGGTGTACTGAATAAAGTAGCCACTGAAAAACAAATATATTTTTAAAAATTCTCATTTTGTTTGTCACATTATCTTTATTGAAGTAATTCTATTCGATGGAAAGTCCTCCGAGATGTCTAAACAGTGTGAAAGAATCTCAGTAGTTCTTTCTTCTTATAAGTACTGTATCAGATTTAAATGAAACACTCTGGTTCCATAGGCTGTGTAAGTCTAGGGAAGACAATCTCTGGCCCTGCCAAACGTGGGAGATTGGGGTGTAAGCCCATCCTGAAACCCCCAGTTTGTGTGGATGCTGTGTGATTTGTTACCCTGTTACAAATCCGTGCCTTGAAATAACAGACAGTACACCACATACAATTAAACCATTTAGCTTTATAATTCTTAATTTGACAAAAGGGTTAGTAAAGAAAAAGGAAAAAAAGAGAAGGGCCCATTTTAATGACGCAGTCTAATGTGCACAAGGTGGAGCTCATGGTTTCCCCTTTGCCGATCCTCCTCCGATCTCCCCAGGTTTCATCAAATCACGGACCCACTCTGGGTCGCCTCCTACGTCTTCTCTCTTCTCCCCTCAGAGAAACCTCCCCTAAGTCCGGACATCCTAATTGGATGGCACACAATTCTATCTCCTATCTTCAACAGTAACCCAAACTTGCACAGAGAAAAAATATGAACCATGAGAACCAGGGTATTACATAAAATTATTCAATTCTTAATTGCAGCACTAGGAAAAGGGCAAATTCTGCTAACACTCAGCAGTCCATCCCATCAAGATATCACATTGAAGTATGTCTGAAACTCATCGACTATTGTAGGGAACCTGGGTCTCAGCTCTCACAAGTAGCAAAGTTAGATCTGAATCAGCACCAACATCATTAGAAAGATTAATTTGGATAGGTGAGTATTTGTCACACTGTCCCAATATTTCTAACTTGCAACAAGTTGCAGCAGGCCTTGTTTTTCTAGTTTAGGTATATTGTAAATCTCACCTCTCCCTCTCTCAGATAAAAATGGAGACAAACTGAGATGGTGTTTCAAACTGTCAAGGTATGACAGTAAAGATATTTAAGCATTTACAGAATCTGTCTGTTTAATAACCAGAGTGCAAGAATGAGCTTCATTGCCAGAAACATTAGTTTTGGTGTTGTGGTAAAATGAGATTGGGAATTATGTTTGCATATTCAACTCTTTGAACTCTGTCTGACTGATCCATGCTTCAGATCCATTAACCTGCTCCTATCCTTCATCTTTCTCACAAAATCTGACTCTATTGATTTTTTGACATTTTCATTTGATTCCTATATCCATGTGTAAACTGCTTCTGATTTCACTTTTAAATGTCCCGAATTGTAATTTTATACAATAAGACTATGAGACCATGAGCCATAGGAACAGAATCAGGCTATTCAGCCCGTCTAGTCTGCCCTGCCATTCCATCATGGCTAATTTATTATCCCTCTCAACCCCATTCTCCTGCCTTCTCCCCATAACTTTTAATGCCTTAACTAATCAAAAACATATCAGCCACTGTTTAAACTATAACCAATGATTTAGCCTCCACAGCTGTCTGTGTCGATAAATTTCACAGATTCACGACCCTCGTACTAGAGAAATTCCTCTTCATTTCTTTTCTAAATCGATGTCCCTCAATTCTGATGCTGTGCCCCCTAGTCATATACTCTCACTCTACCTAGGCCTTTCAATATTTGGCAAGTTTCAATAAGGTACCATTGCCCCCTTCCCCATTCTTCTAAATCTCTAGTGAGTACGGGCCCAGAGTAATCAAGCACTCCTCATACGTTAACCCTTTAATTCCTGGAATCACTCTGGTGAACCTCCTCCGGACACTCTCCAATGACAGCACAACTTTTCATAGATAAGGGGCTCAAAACTGCTCACAGTACCCCAAGTGCGTTCTGATCAATATCTTATAACGCCTCAGCATTACACCCTTCCTTTTATATTCTAGAGAAGTTGGTACAAAATAATTATTAAATGCATCTACCATTTTCTTGTTCCCGTGGCTACACCTCCAGCATCATTTTCCAGCAGTCCAATGTCCATGCTTGCCTTTTACTCTACATAGCAGATAAAATTTTTGATAACCTCTTTAATGCTATTGGCTACCTTATCTTCATATTTCATTGCTTCTCTCCTTGTGGCTTTTTAATTGCCTTCTGTTGGTTTTTAAAAGCTTTCCAACCCTGCTGCTTTCTCATGCCTCAGTAATTCCGTTTACTCCACGGTAATGCTGATACATTTGACTTTAACTTCTGCTTCTCAAGCTGCAGGGTGAACGCTATCGTATTAACTGTAAATGTTCATATTGCTTTGATTTGCAAAACGATTTGTTTCTGTTTAGAAGGTGTACGACACGATTAGCTTTTAACAGCTCAGGTAGGCTGGAGACAGAAATCGATTACAAAATAACAAACAGCAAACACCTAAACACTGTTCGGCGAGAGGAGGACAGAGGGCGGTATCATTGCATCAAAAATACGCAATGAAGAGACGAACGAAAAAGATAAGTGGAACAATCAGGCACTGTGTAACTGATACCTTGCTTCCGGTTAGTGACAGGGAAAAAAGAGAAATACTGTATTGCAAACATCAGATGGTGAAGTGACTGAAGGTAACGCTGATAAGAGTTACCCCAACGGGAGTTCATAGTCAGTACAAAGGTCTAGTTGCTGTTTGTCGCAGATGAGCCGCAGAGCGTTGCCAAGTAAACTCGCAGCGGACTTAACCTCTCGTTACTGCCCCTTTCGCCCAGTTCCCTGGTCTAGTCTCCTCCCTCAGTCTCCCCGGCTCCACCCCGCAGCCTAGTCTTGGACTCGCCGCCGCTTCCCCCTTGTTCGAGATTCTCTGCTCCGAGCCGGCGTCAGTCGGATCTCCCCGGCAGCACAGAGCGGATCGAGGTTTGTGGATCTTACACATTTGTGTGAAAGTGCTTTAAAAAGACAACGTGACCAAACGATTAGGCTAGGAAATGCTAGATAATCTGTGCCTTATGCTTAATCTTTGTCATTTGTGGTTTTGTTCAGTGTCAGGGTTAGGAGCGAGCCAGTTTAAACAGATGCTTGGTTGGCCATTCACCGAGTCTGGGTACCGCTGGATTCGGACTGCACCCCCACACCATCCGCGGAGTGTCACACGGCTGCGGCACCGATTTCCACTCCAGCCGATTGCGTGACAGTCCGAGCGTTCGTTCTCCTCACAGGCGCAGGTGAAGGACCGCGGGACCCGGGACGTGATTCAGATGAACACGGGGTTCGCTCCGGCGTCCCGGGAGAGAGCGTTTACCTGCCGACAACATCACTCTCAGAATAACTGACCAGCACCGTGTTTTCAAAGTTTAGAGTAAATTTATTATCAAAGTACATCATCTACAACCCTGAGATTCATTTTCCTGCGGCCGCTCTCAATAAATCCAATGACCGTGGTAGAGTCAGCGATAGACCGCACCAACAAGGCGGACAGCCTGCGTGCAAAAGACAACAAACTGTGCAAATCTAAAAAGAAAGAAAATAAATACATAAGCTAACAAAAAAATAAGCAATAAATATCGAGAAAATGAGACGAAGAGTCATTGAGAGTGAATCCATGGATTGTGGGAACAGTTAGTGACGGACAAGTGACCGCTCCGGTTCAAAAGCCTGATGGTTGAGGGATTGAACTTACTCCTGAACCCGGAGCTGCGAGTCCTGAGGCATTTTTGAGTCCGTTTTCATATTCAACCAATTGTTTTCTTGAGCTAAACATGTTTGTAGGCTGATTTTATTTTAGAAACATTAAACCTTTTTGCAAGAAGGATCATGCAAAAAGATTTAATGTTATCACCATGGTGTTGGCCATAATTTATTGCTTTTGGGCTAGTTCTGGGATACTAAGCGAAGTGGAGTGGTTCCTGTTGTAAACAGAAGGTACTGAGTTCAGCTTCTGATCTGGGGCATTTTATCAGATACCAACCTCACCTGCTTAAAGCACAGCCAACTGACCGTCAAACAGACCCTACTCTTTGGACACCGGTACTGTATGTATTTTCTTGAGCACGTAGTGTCATATCAGAATGCAACATCAGTGATGAATTGGTTCTAGGGCGTGTGCCTCGAGTTGTCCGATGACCTGGACTTGCACTGCCTGTCAGCCTTGGTAGCTGGTAGTTTCTTGCGGCCCTTCGAGGCAGTTTGGTGTTGTGGCATTTGTTCTCTCAGGTGCTCCCTGTAAGCTGATGTAACAGCTCCAGGGATCTAAAGATTGGCTTTATTTGTCACATGTACATTGTAACATACAGCAAAATACATCATTTCTATCAGTGACCAACACAGTCCAAGGATTGTGCTGGGGCCATGCTTTCCAGTGCCAACATAGCATACCCATTCTTACTAAACCTAACCCATATCTGGAATCTGGAAGCACCCAGCGAAAAGCCAGGTGATCACTGGGAGAATGTACAAACTCCTTACAGACACTGGTGGGAATTGAACGATAATCGTTGGATATGTACTAGTGTCACACTAACTGCTACACTACTGTGCTGCACAAGTGGTGGAAGGTGAGGTCCCATGAATCCAAGGAGAGCTGGGTGGGTAGATTTGAAATTGTCTCGGATGTAGGAAGCCAAGGGTGGAGGCTGAAGATTGCCTGCCAGCATGGAGGTTGGTGACTTGTATTGTGCCACAGGGGCCGGTGCTGGGACCCTTGTTGTTTGTTATATATACACAACATTTGGATGCAAATGCATAAGGTCTGCTCAGCAAGTTTGCAAACTAAGGTGTTGTCATTGATAATGAAGAAGGTTATCCTTGATCAGTTAGGGAAGTGGGCTGAGGACTGGCAAATGAGTTTTAATACAGATAAGTGTGAGGTAACGCGTTTTGGAAAATCAAACCAAAGCGGGACTTGTTCTGTAAATAGTAGAGCACTATAGAGCATACTGGAACAGAGAGACTTTGGAGTGCAAGAGCATAGCTTGTTGAAAGTAGCAAAACAGGTAGACAGTGTAGTAAAAAGGCATTTAGCATGCTGTCCTGCGTCAGTCATAGCACTGAGTACAAGAATTGGGTCTCAATAGCCCCTTGTGCAATTGGATCCTGGATTTCCTCACTTGTAGACCCCAGTCAGTTCAGATTGGCAAAAACATCTCCTCCACAATCTCCATCAGCACTGGAGCACCACAGGAACGAGTACTTAGCCCCCTGCTCTACTCACTTTACACCTACGACTGTGTGACTAAATACAGCTCCAACACCATATACACGTTTGCTGATGACCCCACTGTTGTGGGCTGTATCAAAGGGGTGATGACTCAGCACACAGGAGGGAGATTGAAAACTTGTCTGAGTGGTGCCATAACAACAACCTCTCATTCAATGTCAATAAGACCAGGGAACTGATTGTAGACTTCAGGAGAGGGAAACCAGAGGTCCATGAGCCAGTAATCATCAGAGGGTCAGAGGTGGAGAGGGTCAGTAACTTAAAATTCCTGGGTCTCACTATCTCAGAGAGCCTGTCCTGGACCCATCGTATAAATATTATTGCAAAGAAAGCATGACAGTGCCTCTACGTCCTCAGGAGTCTGCTGAGGTTCGGCATGTCATCGAAAACCTTGGCAAATTTTATATATATGTGGTGGAAAGTGTGCTGGCTGGCTGCATTACGATCTGGTATGGGAACACTAATGCCTTTGAGCAGAAAATCCTAAAAAAGGTAATGGATTCAGCCCACTACATCACGGGTAAATCCCTCCCAAGTATTGAGCACATCTACATAAAACGTTGGCATAGAAAAGCAGCACCCATCAACAAAGACCCTCACCACCCAGGCCATGCTCTTTTCCCGCTACTGCCATCAGGCAGAGGAGCCATAAGACCATAAGACAAAGGAGCAGAAGTCGGCCATTTGGCCCATTGAGTCCGCTCCGCCATTTTATCATGAGCTGATCCATTCTCCCATTTAGTCCCACTCCCCCGCCTTCTCACCATAACCTCAGGATTCGCACCACCAAGTTCAAGAAAAGTTTCTACCCCTCATCCATCAGGCTCTTGAGCAAAAGGGGATAACTGCACTCATCTATCGAC